>NC_084570.2:18607500-18787500 GCF_033978685.3 Nerophis lumbriciformis | reverse complement strand
GGGAAGAAAAGCAAGGAGGGGAAGGGAGGGGGGTTGGTTCTGACATTTGTTTGCAGATTTACAGACCTCGCCGCTGAACGCCGGAGCGAAGCGAGAGAGGAGCAGAGGGAGCTAATTAACACAAAGCACACCAGTCAGACAGCGTGAGTGATTCTGATCCTGCAGCACTGTCACGCTTGCCACGGCGCCAACGGCCCGACCTGAAACCGCCTCTGTCGCTCCGATGCACCCCTTCCCCAGGTCGTTTCAGATCACTACTTGCTTGAATACAGGTTTTTTTATTGGATTTTTTTTGCAAGACAACGCAGCTTTGTTATTTAAACTCTGCAAGTGTTGCTCGAAATGCGGCGGTGAGACATTATATATACTTGCACTTGTCAAATAGGTTAACACAATAATAACTTGAATTAATAAATTTTTACCCTATTGTAGATCGACATAATCGTCAACAAAACAGATGATCTTGTTAGGACTGTTTTGACAATGTTTTTTTTATTTTAGAAATAAAACGTACCATAGGTGGGTAGTAACGCGTTAAGTAAGTTTTTGACGAATTATACTTGTCAGAGTATGAAAACACTTCCACAGACATCACACATGGGACGGTTTTGTAAGTATAAACAGTTTTAGTTATATCGTAAAACATACAAATGTTGCTTGGAGTGATGAATGATGAATTCACACAAGTAGAAACGCTATGGACGGCTAGAACAGTGTTTTTCAACCACTGAAATTATGCAAATTCACAAAATTGATCTAAAAAATATTTGTTTGCAAACCCATAATTATCATTAACCTGCAAACAATGTGCCGTTGTTAAAAGTCTGTGCTGTCTAGAGATCGGCAGAGTAACCATGTGATACTCTTACATATCAGTAGGTGGCAGCAGGTAGCTCATTGCGTTGAACGCCCATTTTGAGACAAGACAATTGGTGATGCATGGAGGGTTATGTTTATGGTTTGGATTCATATCGAACAATTGCGTTGGGTACTTGATGAGAACGACTTTACGTTATCAATATAGGCTACTGAGTTAATTTTTTTTTTAGAAATGTCTGATAATATCGGACTGCCGATATCATCGGCCGATAAATACTTTAAAATGTATTATCGGAAATTATCGGTATCGGTTTCAAAAAGTAAAATGTATGACTATTGACGAAGATAGATATCTACATATATCCATATTTAAGAGTTATTTCTTTCTATAGTCATGTTGGAAATAACTAGTGTTTTCTCTTTGTGCTCTTTCTATTTTTTCTCCATCTCATGACCGAGGGTACACTGTGGACTACCTTGAGCTCGGAATGCAGGGAGTAGCAATACTCCCTTTTATTTGTTATCACATCCTGCCTCTAGCTAAGGAGAACAATAGACATGTGTATTCGTTCTGGAGGGTGGGGGCGAGGGACATATTAAAGAACACAGCACTTGTGTAAGGTTTTTCAGATCAACTTGGCTGCTCAATTGAATGTGTTGTCCTAGGCTGGTCTCTATCTTCAAAGCTTTGAAAATAAATTACAAAATACCCATTTTGTTCTGGTGATAATTTAAACTCAGCTTATGTGTCATCAAAAGAACTTGGGCTTGACCAGTAACTTAAATTCCTTTGGAGGAACATCTGGTCCAAACGCAACAATTTTATAAAATGCCGCTGTGTACACGTACGTAGGTAGAAGTACAGAGCGCCAATAAATCATAAAGGCACTGCCTTTGCGTGCCGGCCCAGTCACATAGTATCTGCGGCTTTTCACTCACACAAGTGAATGCAATTCCTACTTGGTCAACAGCCATACAGGTCACACTGAGGGTGGCCGTATAAACAACTTTAACACTGTTACAAATATGCGCCACACTGTGATCCCACACCAAACAAGAATGACAAACACATTTCGGGAGAACATCCGCACCGTAACACAACATAAACACAACAGAACAAATACCCAGAACCCCTTGCAGCACTAACTCTTCCGGGACGCTACAATATACACCCCCCCCAACCCCTCCCCCGGGTATCGAATATCTGCAAAAAAGCCATTATCGGACATCTCTATTTTTTTTTTTACATTTTCTGCTCGCGGTGTGCCTTTCAATGAAAAAACAATGCCTTGGCTTTGTTAAAAAAAGGTTGAAAAACACTGGGCTAGAAGACTGAATAGAAAAAAAAAGCACTACCGATAAATGGAATTTGATCATTCCCTCAAATTCTGCGTGAAAAAGCCGTGATTCGGGATGAAGAAGCTACCAAAACACGAACTACACAATATGAAATTGTCTCCAGTCTTCTGTAGGGCGGAATGTGAACTGTACACATCATTTTTAGGTCCAGAGTATGAACTAAGTGGCAACGTTGTCAGAATTAGAGGGGCCCTTTAATAATTCATATCGTCATAATTATTCGCTGAGATAGGCTCCAGCGTCCCCCGCGACCCCGAAGGGGATAAGCGGTAGAAAATGGATGGATGGATGGATAATTATTTGCCAGAATAGACGGTTACAAAATGAATAGTTGACAGAAAAGAGGTGAAAATAATATGTTTTAGGAACTCATGTGAAAGTTCCACCTCTCCTGTTTCCGACTGCTCGCCCACAGACACGCTCTTCAAGCGAACATCGAAACAAAATACCCCGCAAAACTGCGAAAATACTTGTCGTCTTCCTTCTTAATCTTCTATCGCAATAATTTGGTTCAGAGAACGTTGACTTTGATTGCACAAAACTGAGACCGACTAGAGTGGAAGCCATGTTTACTTCCGTAAACACTACATTGCGTGCAACCTCATGATGTCATGTCTGCATGCGGGTCAAATTGCATTCACATCAGAAATCAAATTTTTTTTGTAAGGTCAACAGCCACCAAAAGGATCGGATTTGACAAAAATATCTGAAATCGACATCGGACCCTGCAGTGTGAGCGTAGCCGTAATGCAACATAGTTTTCTTTTTGTGAAGAAACATTACTTTTACTTTATTACATTGCGTTTTCTTAGCTACATTTATTTCAATCTCTTGGTTACTTCTTGCAAATATATGTATTGTTTTGTCTTTTTACACATAAATACAAATCAGATAATGGTCAAAAATCTGAAATGACCCTCAGTGTAAACATATTAAAGGATACATTTTAATTAATAATTTAAAGGACCCGAAGCGTTCGGATGAACAACAGTTCACTAACATGTTCTCTTAATATATTTTTTTCCTTCTGAAATTAATCTGGCAGTCATTGCCTATAATATCAATTAGTTTTGGAGTAATCGTATAATATTTTTTTATCTACTTTATATTTTTGTAATTACTGTATTTTTCGGCAGCACGGTGGAAGAAGGGTTAGTGCGTCTGCCTCACAATACGAAGGTCCTGAGTAGTCGTGAGTTCAATCCCGGCCTCGGGATCTTTCTGTGTGGAGTTTGCATGTTCTCCCCGTGACTGCGTGGGTTCCCTCCGGGTACTCCGGCTTCCTCCCACCTCCAAAGACATGCACCTGGGGATAGGTTGATTGGCAACACTAAATTGGCCCTAGTGTGTGAATGTGAGTGTGAATGTTGTCTGTCTATCTGTGTTGGCCCTGTGATGAGGTGGCGACTTGTCCAGGGTGTACCCCGCCTTCCGCCCGATTGTAGCTGAGATAGGCTCCAGCGCCCCCCGCGACCCCGAAGGGAATAAGCGGTAGAAAATGGATGGATGGATTTTTCGGACTATAGAGCGCAATATATAAGCCTCACACACAAAATTTTAGAAGAACAACATTTTTTTCCATATATTAACACCCGCAGATATATACATTTTGAAATGAGTTATTTACTCAGAAAGATTTTGTAAACTTTAATTTATATACCTTAATTGTTTCCAAACGGTGCCTGTAACACGGCAGTAAAAGGGCTGATCAAACAAAACAGAAGTCAACGTCATGGACCCACCAGCTGCGGAAGCTAGCTCTCCAATCAGCTAAACGGACTCAATACTTCCACGGTGACGCTTTGGTGAATTTACTGAGGAATTTGTGAAACTGAAACAATACAAAAAGTGAATAATACTAACAGAGACACTCGTAAACTTGTTAGCATATTGGCTATTGCTTTGACTGATTTATTGAAACTTTTATTAGTAGATTGCACAGTACAGTACATATTCCGTACAATTGACCACTAAATGGTAACACCCGAATAAGTTTTTCAACTTGTTTAAGTCGGGGTTAATCAATTCATGGTAATGACGATATCATGTACAAATATGCATGAAAACACTCCTACAGACATCACACATGGGACGGTTTCGTAAGTATGAACAGTTTTAGTTATATTGTAAAACATACAAACGTTGCTTTGAGTGATGAATGAAGAATTCACACAAGTAGTAACGCTATGGACGGCTAGGAGACTGAATAGAAAAAAAAAAGCACTACCGATAAATAGAATTTGATTATTCCCTCAAATTCTGCGTGGAAAAGCCGTGATTCGGGATGAAGAAGCTACCAAAACACGAACTACGCAATATGAAATAGTCTCCAGTCTTCTGTAGGGCGGAATGTGAACTGTAGACATCATTTTTAGGTCCAGACTATGGAATAAGTGGCAACGTTGTCAGAATCAAAGGGGCCCTTTAATAACATAACTTACTATCAAGGTATGATGGAAGAGTCATCGGTGACTGATTACTTCCTTGTGATATCTAACTTTAGCACTTGGTGGAAATATGTCTATTGACTTGCGGCAACCTGAATGAAAAAAAATATATATTTAATGAGATTACTTGGGGAATTTCACACACACCTCCCTTTCCCTCACACTTTTAAAAAGGTCACCATCTCCTCACACTACTAGGGCACTTTCAGAATGGGAAATTCTCTTCCTCTTGTATAAAACCCATTATAGCTGCAGAAAAGGGGCTTAAAGGTGACCATGGCGAGGGCGAAGGTGCGGCAGAAATGGTCGAACAGAAAAGTGCCACGGCAAATTACAGCTATTAAATACGCCCTTTACCCGGCCTTATTTTCCTGAGAAAACCGGGGAGAATGACGCATTCGGTGCAAATACGGTTTGGCTCCTTCCAGTAAAGAACAACTTCCGCACATATTCCGTATTCCAAAAATAGTGGTGCGGTACACTCTGGCCTTGCTGTCATTCTATGGCGTTCTATTTGTGCATCATTTTGAGCACAGAAAAAAATATTTTGCAAGCATATACATGCTATTTTGAGAAGAAATTAAGCTCACGTGAAAAATGAAATAGTTTGAGCAAATATAATTGTATTTTGTGCCTAATTAATATGTATGTATGTTTGCTGTTATCCATATTAATGTGCAATAATTACTCCTTTTCTTTTTCCTCTGTTGTGTTTGTGTAAAAAAGCAACCAGTTGGAGAACTGGACAAATCTATGCTCGGATTGGCTGTTTGGTCTCCAATTAGATCACTTGTTATGGACCACAATGTCTCTTTACCCCAATGTCTACGCAGAGTGTCCGCCCTGAGGTCGGTAGGTTGTGAGTTCAAACCCCGGCCGAGTCATACCAAAGACTATAAAAATGGGACACATTACCTCCCTGCTTGGCACTCAGCATCAAGGGTTGGAATTGGGGGTTAAATCACCATAAATGATTCCCGGGCGCGGCCACCGCTGCTGCCCACTGCTCCCCTCACCTCCCAGGGGGTGATCAAGGGTGATGGGTCAAATGCAGAGAATAATTTCGCCACACCTAGTGTGTGTGTGACAATCATTGGTACTTTAACTTTTCACTTTATAAAGCGTTACATACAATGTTTTGATTCCAATATTGAAATTAATAAAGCAACTTATCGTATTTTTCGGACCATAAGGCGATGAACGGGTCTATTTTCATACATAATTATAAGGCACATTAAAGGGGTCATATTATAATAAATAAATAAATGATAAATGGGTTGTACTTGTATAGCGCTTTTCTACCTTCAAGGTACTCAAAGCGCTTTGACACTACTTCCACATTTACCCATTCACACACACATTCACACACTGATGGAGGGAGCTTCCATGCAAGGCGCTAACCAGCACCCATCAGGAGCAAGGGTGAAGTGTCTTGCTCAGGACACAACGGACATGACGAGGTTGGTACTAGGTGGGGATTGAACCAGGGACCCTCGGGTTGCGCACGGCCACTCTCCCACTGCGCCATATTATGATTTTATTTTTACTTTTTTTACATTTGAAATACTTTCTTGTGGTCTACATAACATGTAACGGTGGTTCTTTGGTCAACATTTTGCATATATTATGTTTTACAATCGCTTCTATGACTCGTCTGAATGCGCCGTTTGGGAGGCAATCCTATTTACGTGCCTCCACTTCGACTGCGTCTTCTCCCCGTCATCTTTTGTTGTAGTTGTTCCATATGGAGTCTACTGACATATATAAATTTGAACTATACGCTACTTTAACTAGTAGTGGCATGGCTGAGGATGCAGGTCCATGCCCCACAACAAGAAAAATTAGTTTATTGACTACGGTCACTCGAATGAGTATGACAATCCTCCTGGTAGGGGTGTATCCCTTTATGGAGGATGCCTGTGCGTGACTTTGTTTAACGTGGGGAGACTGGTGCACAGACAGTCACCACACGATCCTTGACAGAATCGGGTCAGGGTCCAGTGGCATGGAGTCCAAGACAACTGGGGACCCTTTTCTGCTGCAGCCTTCATCCGCCATCGCAGCCGTTGTGGTAGTTCTTACATCTACCGTCTTTTGCCTGCTCCATTGTTGAGGTCTTCACCGTATCCCTGGCTAGGGGGCAGCCAGGTACTAGGCCTTTACCAAGGGCCACCTAGGGTAATAGTAGTAAAGGGCTTTACCTCCTAGTGCCCCAAGACCCCATAGAGGAGCCTCCACTGCTGGATGCACTTTAACGTCATGCCCAGGACATCTGCCCAGGCGCAGACTACAATGACGGCCACGCGGGTACAATTATACCATATACGGATAATACGGTGACGGTTTTCCCAATCAGTGACGTAACGACCAGTTTTGAGGAAGAATGCAAGGCAAGGTTATTTCATAAAAATGTCGGCAATGCCTTCACAGTTTGATTTATAATTTTCGGGATTTGTGCAAACCTCAAAAACACAACAGCAGGTACCAAGAGGTAAAAAAAGAGTTGGTTTTGCATAATAGGTCGAAACAAAACACCAGGTGTCTCCTAATAGGTGCCATTTTGGGGTTCACACCATATGTTGAAGCACAGTACGTCTGACTATGGTAGCCGCAATGCTCCGACAAGCCATCAAGCAGTGCGGCTTCAAAGCATACCAAAGTCGTACTAGAACATTTTGACAGATTTTTGAGCGGCGTGTGTAATTTTCTATATTCTCAATGAAACAGCAACGTTTTGGGCTCGCTAATGCTAACCTGTACTTGATAGCTTCATTTATTGAACAGGGGGCGTCAACCTGCAGTCCACACATCTTTTGTGTGTGACTGCCATCTACTGATGAGGTGATGGTTGGAATTGGGGGTTAAATCAACAAAAAAGTATTCTCGGGCGTGGCCACCGTTGCTGCTCACTGCTCCCCTCACCTCCCAGGGGGTGAGGGTGATGGGTCAAATGCAGAGGATAATCTCACCACACCTAGTGTGTGTGTGACAATCATTGGTACTTCAACTTTAACTTTGTACTGGTACCAGATACAATTGGTTCGAGGTCAGTAAGCACAACCAGAAATAATACATACATTAGGTGCACCGGGTTATAAGCAAGGCCGCCTTAATGCATGGGTGCACTTGGGCTGAAGCCCAGGGGCCCTGGATTTTGACGGCGGAAAGGAACGATTCGTGTTCGCAGCTGTCAATCACAAACAGCTCAGCTTCGGCTGGCGATTGTGTACTCTCTCTCTCCCTTGTTTTTTTCCGACTGCTCTGAGCGGGGCTCGAACCCACGTCGTCCGTGTGAGAGACCAACTGAGCTGAAAACGTCGCAAAGGAGATGAATTCAAGAACAAAATTATTTCTAAAGTGGGTGATAATTTTGCATTGTTTCTGTTTTATTGAGTGAAATCTGGCCCCGAGCCCCCTGGTTATTAGATGCACTGTCGATTCTTGAGAAAATGTAAGGATTTCAAGTGCAAAAAATACGGTACCTAGTTGGTTGTGCTGCACCAAGTTGTTGTGGTTCCTCATTCAGGACTCCATTCGCCGCGAACTAATGCTTCCGGGATAATGTAGCTGGAAAAATGCACGCTCTGATTGGCTGTTTGGTATCTAATAGATTGCTTGTTACATTATCCCGGAAGCATTTATCACCGCTAAGGGAGTCAATAGTCAACAACTTGGTGCACCACGACCACCCAAGTAAGCAGTTATATGAATTTGAACCTTAACATTGTTGAGTTTGAGTTTATTTCGAACATGCATGCATACAACATGATATATCACAATTTCCAGTTTCTCTTTTCAACATGTTCGAAAAGGAGTAGCAAGTAGCAGAGCTTATTTAATCATGCCCCTTTTCTTTGACTTAACAGTTGCTAAAACATTTGTTCAGTTCCTGTTCTTAATTTATTCACAATATACTCCATAAGTAATCACAATAAAAATAAATAAATAAATAATACTCGTGAGTAACGTTTTATTAACATTGTGGTTAAGAGCTATTTTCGTACATTTGTCCGCAATTTAACAAGTGATCTAATTGGAGACTGTTGCGTTTTGGACCAGTTGTTCCTCCCAGGGAATTCAAGTCACAAGTCGCTCCCAAGCTCTTTACGACACTTAAAGCTGAGTTGAAAAACCACCAGAGACAGAATAGGTATTTTGTAATATGTTTGCAAAGCTTTGCATATACATTGAGACCAGTCCAGCATAGAACATTCAATCGCGCCGCCAAGATGGTCTGCCCCCCCCCCCCCCCCCCCCCGACAAAACTCTCTCCCCTCTAAAGGGGACGGCGTGGCGCAATGGAAGAATGGCCGTGCGCGACCCGAGGGTCCCTGGTTCAATCCCCACCTAGTACCAACCTCGTCATGTCCGTTGTGTCCTGAGCAAGACACTTCACCCTTGCTCCTGATGGGTGCTGGTTAGCGCCTTGCATGGCAGCTCCCTCCATCAGTGTGTGAATGTGTGTGTGAATGGGTAAATGTGGAAGTAGTGTCAAAGCGCTTTGAGTACCTTGAAGGTAGAAAAGCGCTATACAAGTACAACCCATTTATCATTTATCATTTAAGTCTCTCTTCCTCCCACCCTGGCAGTCATGTCTCTCTAGCCAAAACACATGCCCATTATCTCTCTTTCTACATTCCTCACTCGAGGTTAAGCACACAGTTTTGCAGACAACCAAAAGACCAAAATTGGAAGAAAAACACTAGCTGTTTTGTAATATGATTATGAAATAAAAAGAAGTAACACTTAAATTTGGATATATATAAATATCTGCCTCCTAAAAAGATCTTTATCACGAGTACAACACTTCTAAAATACGCCCCTCTTTGAGCAAGCTAGTAAAAAATTAAAAGCATAGTTACATGGGAGATAAACGGATGGAATCTATGTCAATGTCGTCACTGTCAGGGAAGGAAACTAGCATTTCTCAAAAGTCACCACTTTGCGTGACCCCCTTCAGTGACATAGCAAACCCAGAAATAGGGTGGGGTTGTCCTTCTACAGCTCTAACAATGATGCGGGTGCATAAAGACCTAGCACAAGGGGCGATAAAGCAACCGCATGAGGCTATGATGGCCAAGAAAACTCCAACGGAGATCAGGGCAGACTTAATTAGGTCAGACCACCTTCCAAAGGTGCTTTGGAGCCAATCTTTGAAGGGGTCAGAGACACCGGAAACTTCAGTAAGTTCCTTAGACAGGGCATGGAGGCCCTCCAGGGCCCTCTGGACCGAGCCATCGGGGGCGGTGTTGTTAGGAATGAAGGTACAGCATTGGTCACCAAACATTGCACACACACCTTCTTCCTTGGCTAGGATACGGTCAAGGGCTATGCGGTTCCGGATGGCCATGAGGGAAGTTGGGGAACGTTGTTCAGCAAGCCCCTCAACAGCATCACGAGTCAGGTTGGTTAGTCTCAACAGATTATAAAAAACATAGTTAATGCGTTCTACATTTTTAGTAGCAGTCACAGGGAAAATAGCACCAATTATAGGAAGGTTCTCGAAACCTGCACAGGATTCACACCACAATTTATGTTGTGGTAGGATCCCCCTTGGTTGTCCAATTGCATCAAAGTAAACACCATCAGGGTTTCTCATCAAATCAAAGGAGCCCGTTACACTCCTCCGAGATAAAACATGGCGTCTTCTGCGGGAAGTTAGAGAGGCCGCTGAAACAGGAGTTCCAAGGGGTGTTAATTTGGTACCCACTAGGGTGAGATCACAAAGTCCAACGGCTGACGTCGGGATTCTAATGTACAATCTGTGCTCCCCACAATATCAGAATAAGTCAGCTCGTGCCCAAGGGCCTATCTTTGAGCCATCTATCAGGGTGGTGCACCAGGAGGGGTTAATGTCACCCAATTTGTAGGTGGATGTTGAGGGTCCTGTAAATTGAAAACACGTGTATTTCAGCTTTTGGGCCACAAAGGGAAGAAGTCGGGTGAAATTGTCAACAGGAGGGTACACACTAGCCAACAAATCACAACCTGGCGGTGTGGGTTCAGAAAACAAGGAGATAAGACAGTTTGAGCCATTAGTGTCAGTCAACTTAAAAGGGGCGGGTTAAGTGTGGGGAAAGGGACGTCCAGCGGAACAAGCAACACAGTCACTCAGGTTTTGGCTCTTAGCCATGCTAGTCATCCACCTAAGCCACAGGTTGCCTGCACCTGCTCCTAAGGTCAAAGCTACCAGGTCTTCGGTGGTGATGTCATTAGTATACACAGATGTGAGAGCCTTTGTAACCTCACCGAGGTGGAGTGGCACTTTAGGTGCTACAGAGGGGGCAGAGGTAATTAACGCCCTCTCAAGGACATTAATTTTAATAATTCCTTTAGGGTCTGTACCTGTCTGGTCAACCCCCAAAACAACATAAAAGGGACTAGGCATAACACCTGCTCTGGCAATTGTAAGTGAAGGGGGTTCTGGGACCGATCAAAGTTCCTCTGAAAGGTCATCCCTCTCAGAATAACTTTGAATTCTGGATGTATGCTGGCATATAAAGGGTCATGGTAATCTAAGGGCCCTGTGTAGTGGGTTACCTGCTTCCACGGGGCACCACTTACCAGAGTATGTTGTTCGCATCCGACACCAATAGTTCAGGTTTGAGTCGTAATAAAGATAGAGGTTACTAGCACGGTAAGAACTATTTTTCCCCCTGCAATTAATCACACTGCACAGGTAAAAAAAAAAAAGTCCTGCTGTCCCCCTTCACCCAGTCCACTTCAAGTCCGCCGTATGTTCTAAGACACTTGTCCGTCACTGTCGTCGGGAAGGAAGAACTGAGACACAAGGTCAGTAGAACAATCCCAAACACCAGTCCGTCCAGGAATCCTACTGGGTATAACATCCTGCCTTTCATCTATCAAAATCAGAGTAATTCAGGTAACGAAACGGGGATAAACATCAAACGTTTCACTTAATGTAACAACACAAATAGTTATGCTGAAAACAAGCAAGAAAAACTAAGAAACATTTAGCATATGGACTGGTCTCAAACAATGATATACAATATAGAAGTTGATCAGAGTACTATAGGTATAAAATCTGGAAGATTTACACGACGGTCTCTCTCTCTCAGCGTCTTCTTCTGGGCTGTAGGACTATGTGTGTAATTAAAGCCTCGCTCTTCTATGACCTGGGGGAGAGGTTACTAGCACGATCACCCCTTTCAGTGTGTTACTCCGGTAACACACATACTAAAAAATGAGTCGTCGGTCTTCTCCCATTCTTCTTCAGATGCCTCAGGCTCAAAAGGCGCTGCTAGGGGGTCGAGTGGGGCAGATGATGAAGGAGGGGGGTGGGGGGGCAGATGATGTGGCGATGTCGGCAATGACATCCGGTGGAGATTTGTCAGGGTCTTCAGTAGGAGTGCAGAGTGAGAGGTGGTACCAGGTGTCCCCTTTACCAGCCAGTCGAAGGGCGTGGGACGTCCGTTCCACGACCTTGAAGGGACCAGTCCACCTGGGCTTTGTCCACTTACGTTTGATGACCTTTATCTTGACCCTCTCAGTGGACGGAAGGGAATCTGGAGTGGCGGGCTGTCATCCTCGAATCTGTACAGAAGAACTGGCACACAAATTCTGCATTTTGTGTAAAATACCATTTTGGTTGTACGCTGATTCCTTCTTCCAGGGGGGTGTTGATCCTGGGAAGGGCTGACCTGTATGCAGTTCATAGGGTGAAAAACTCAAAGGGCGGTAAAACAGTTTTATTCACGGACATTCGAATGATCATTAACGCTAATTACAACATGTCAATCCAATTCAATTTGGTCTGTGCACAGATTTGAGCTAATTCGTTTTGGATGTTCTGGTTCATCCTTTCAACCTTACCTTGGGACTGAGGATGTTACCCCAAACCGAACCTGTGTTCTAGTCCAAGAGCATTTTCGACCAAGGCTAAGTGAGTATTTTTAAAATGGGTGCTTTTGTCTGACCTAATCTTTTTGGGGAAACCATGTCGGGGAATTAGGTCATTCACAAGCCATTTAATTACTGATTTTGCATCCTCTTTTGAGGTTGGGGTTGCTTCCGGCCAAACACTGTAATTGTCAACACAAGTCAGCAAGTATCTTTTCCCTTTCACCGGATTGATCATATCAATGAAGTCAAAAACTATACACGGTTCACCCTCACCTCCTCCCCCTTTTGTTCCTGAAAAAGGGACTGTGTCAGTAATACTATCACTTTCAGAAACATCTAAGAAAAAGGTCAGCTAATAGTCAAGTACAGCAAGAGCAGGGGCGGAGGACAGGTCATGTTTGAGATCAATGAAAGTCATTTCAGTCTCTGTGGACCACTGGAGGGTGGTATTAGGCTAGGGGACCCCTTAGCGAAATCAGAAATAACTCAAACTCAACTAAACCCTAGATTTTATGTAACTTATTCAATATGGTGAAAGCTTCAAAATATGCCTATATTTATATTGACACAAATACTAGAAAAATACTAACCTTATGGCGGATGCCTTCGCAATAGTAATTTGAAATTTTACCACGCCTGGTGGCCACAATAACAAATCAAGCTCATGTTGTAGAAAGTCGAATGATGCGAACACGTTTGTTACTGAATACTTTCTATCAGACTTCTGTCATGGCGACTATGTGTATGTAATAAGCAACTATAATTGTTTGATATGCTTAAATGTAATGTGTCGTTTACCTATTTACACGCTGAGAAATTTGTTGCGTTTTAGCTCAGCTGTTGTGTAGCTGCTAGCTCCTCGTAGCCTACAGCCGGGGTGTCTAAAGTGCAGCCCCATAGCTATGTGCTTAACAGAAAACTTAAACAATAGAAAATGTGGTTTTGGGGTGTCGGTGCAATGAGTGGCAGCTACACCGTGTTTTATCATTGGACCTAAGTCTTTGGTTTTGTAGGCGGGGCAAAGAGCAAGGGAACAATGTGGGACAGCAATTGTGTCCATCTTATACCATGCTAGTTGTAGCAAAGATATGTCAACATGAGCAGCCACACCTTGAGTTCCAACTTATATATAAATATAAAGGAGTCAAAGGCCTCCTGGCATGAGTGTCTATCTGGTGATCATAACATGAGGCGAGTCGGGTGGCGGTACACACGGAAGCATCTTAGTCATCAAGGGTTTTCACTGATAGAGCAGTTGGAGATGTCAGCCATTTCTGGTGTTTCAGGCTGTGGTATGAGCTCATGGAGGAGCTTTGGTAGTGGTGTCGCAGCTTGGTGGTTGAGCCGTCAGGTAACACCAGGAAGGTTCCTTCTGTGCGATATTGAATGTCAGGGTACAGTCTGTAAAGGAGGTCATTACCAATTAGGCAAGGTGTGTGCAGGTCAACCACGAAGGGGTGCTTCAACGAGAGTCCAGCAATCTGAACAGGAAGAGGTTTGGTGACAGGTAACATTCTTGTGACCTCAGCGAAGCCTTCGACCTTCAAAAAGGAAGCACACAGTTTCTTTGATACCTCTGCATTCAAAAATGAGTGGGTGGCACCAGTGTCAATCACAAACTGATAACATTGTCCGTTGACACTTATGTCCAGCAGGGGGCCTGTCTGTATTTCCTGCTGGGTCTTCTGCCTTGGGCGTCCTTTGCCATGCCTGTGTGATGTTTTGGCTGCATTTGGGAGCCTGTCTCGTTCAGAGGAGTTAGGACATTCACGTTGCCAGTGACCCGGCTGGTCACAGATGAAACAGTTTTCACCCTGTCTTGGCCTTAAAGCACCGTGTCCACCACCCGAGTCCAACCGTCTGGTCGCACGTCTGTTGAGGATTCTTTCCTCCACCTGCTGGGACTCAAAAGCAAGGTCACCCACTGCTGAATATACCCTAGCTGATCTTTGACCTTTTGGTTCTTTTAACTTTTCATCTTCAGCGATCTGTAATTTAAGTAGTTGTTTCCTTGTTACTCTACCACCGGCCTTGTTGTTTTCATCCTGCTCTGTCCAATTTTGCATGTGATGAATAAGATGTCCCTGCCATGTGTTGTTTTTGGCACCGTGTATATCAGGGTTAGCTTTGTCCAAAGTGTTTAGCCAAAGGTTCCCTCCGTGAGGTACAGGTGGGAAAGCAAGGTCAACAATGGCTTGCATGTCTGTGACGGCAAAAGACTTATATTGAAATTGGCCCCTAATAGCAGCTTTATGTGTCAACAATGTCTGGTATGCACGCGCGAGGTTGCCATCTGCTGGAGGAAAATGGTCAGACGTGCAAAGGAAGGGGTTAAGAATTGGAGCCGATGGAGACATTTTAAGTTTTGGAGGTAGGTTCAATCTTAGAGAGGGCGTGTGAGTACCTCCCTCTCTTGTCAATGGAGTAGGGGGCGTTGGCTTAGTCAAAGTCTGGGCGGGTCGTTTGAATAGTCTGGTGCATGCGCGACATGCGAAAGAACATCCCGTCCATTTTATCTTATTCTTCTCTAACTTTCTTTTCTCTTCCGTCAAACTCTTAAATTCTCGAGCACATAAGTTCTGTAAGCCTTCTTTTAAACCGTTAGGTTTCTCGCCCTGTGCTGGAGCCATGTCCTTATCTAATTCACCTTGTTCCCCCCCTCCGTCTCTCCCCGCGGACTCCACCGTCACCAATAGCAACACACGCACACACAAGCGAGCGCACACACACACACAAGCACGCGTATGCTCTCAGCACACACACACACACACGCACACAACCAGCAGCACACACACACACCCACGCAACCAGCAGCACACACACACACCCACGCAACCAGCAGCACACACACACACACACACACGCAACCAGCAGCACACACACACACAAGGAAAAAACTGCACGAAAGCTCTTTCTCTGCGTTTCACTTTACCATAAAACTTCCATTTACTTTTCTTAATTTACCAAACGTTTGAGTTCACGACTTTTCGAGTATTGTAAACTCCCTCTTAACCCTTTCAAGAAACGTTCTCTCTTTTTTTCTTTTTCTTTTTAAACTCTACCTACTAATTTCATTGTTGACAACAGTACATTTATCACACTTTCTCCCCAACCGCCATCACATTCTTATCTGTCACACTCCGTGGCCATTGTGTCTTTGTCTCAGAATTTATCGTCCCAGACGAAGGGCCTTGAACCCGTTACTTCAGAATTTATCGTACCGTACGAAGGGTCTCGAACCCGTTACTTCAGAATTTTTTGTACCGTACGAAGGGCCTCGAACCCGTTACTTGTTTAGGCGACGACCAATGACCCAGGGTGAGCTACACCCAACTATTAGTTTATTCGTCAATGAAACTGCCCGTCACGGTAGTCGAGACACAATGACACGAGTTGACCACTTATTTACAACTTTTTATGTAATGGCGGACAAGGCAAAAATGCAATCAATCCATCAAAATGTCCACTCTGTGTCTGGGGTACAAACAGTGTTTGACTTATATACTTCAAGACAGACTCCTATAGCAGATTTTAGAAAAAGGCTCTGCTTACCTTGTTTTATGTTTGGCCACTAATGAGTCTGTCCAGAAGAGTGCAAGAGGTGTCCAATTCTCAGCATGTCGCACCGGACGAGGCCCCCAAATTGTTGCGTTTTGGACCAGTTGTTCCTCCCAGGGAATTCAAGTCACAAGTTGCTCCCAAGCTCTTTACGACACTTAAAGCTGAGTTGAAAAACCACCAGAGACAGAATAGGTATTTTGTAATATATTTGCAAAGCTTTGCATATACATTGAGACCAGTCCAGCATAGAACATTCAATCGCGCCGCCAAGATGGTCTTCCCCCCCCCGACAAAACCCTCTCCCCTCTTAAGTCTCTCTTCCTCCCACCCTGGCAGTCATGTCTCTCTAGCCAAAACACATGCCCATTATCTCTCTTTCTACATTCCTCACTCGAGGTTAAGCACACAGTTTTGCAGACAACCAAAAGACCACTATTGGAAGAAAAACACTAGCTGTTTTGTAATATGATTATGAAATAAAAAGAAGTAACACTTAAATTCGGATATATGTAAATATCTGCCTCCGACAAGACCAAACAACCAATCCGAGCGCACGTTTTAATATAACGCTGTGCCAAAACTTGCAAAACAAAAACCTAAGACGCTGCGGAGTGCAAAGGTTGAGAGGGTGAAGAAGACAAGACGTAAGAGAATACTGCGTAAAGCTGCTCTTTAAATATCCTGCTTGAAAATGGCCTTGCAAATATATATCTGCCACCTAATCAACGTTTTGTTCTCCTTCTTTGTGGGTTAAAAAAGTGAGTATCGGTGATTTCTCTGCTAGCCCACTTCCTGCTTCAGTAAATTGCAACATGTGATTGGATACTCACTTTGGAATGACAAGTGAGTATCCAATCACAGTCTCGTTAACATCAGGCTACCTAGATAGGCTACTGTCAACAACTTGTGATTTGATTGGCTATCGCAACTGTCTATCAACTGTATGTGTTCTCAAATTCATCCGCTAATGGTCTCCCGGGTGTGGCTCTGCTGATCTGCATAGCACCGCCGCGGCTCAAACCAGTGAGTATCCAATCACAGGAGGCGTAAATGTCACGTTCAACCTTAGGCCATCTAGAAGGCCTCACTGACAACAACTCATGATCTGATTGGCTTTCGCAATTATCTATCAACTGTATGTGCCTGTTCACTTACAGTGCACAGAAGCCCGTATTGTTGATTCTGAAGGCCCCCAGGCAGATTTGGTACGGCATGGCAACATAAGCTAGCCGAATTCTGATTGGATAAAAACTCTATAACCTAAAACCAAGCATAATATGACCTGAAGAGAATATGAATACTTTTAGATATTTAGGGAAAGTAAATTAAAAAGTACTTTTGTCTTTAATTATGATCATGGGTTCTGGTTATGTTAGACCAGCAGAGAAGGCCACTGACTGATATTAGCTCCAACAATTTTATGTTTCACTTGAGTTTAATTTCTTCTCAAAATAGCAAGTACGTGCTTGCAAAATCACATTTTCTGTGCTCAAAATCTGCCCTTGCGACCTCAAAATCAAGGCACAGCCATAACGTCATTGTGCCTAAAACAGGGGTTTAAATCATGTTTCGGCATCTGCTAATAAAAAAAGAAAGAAAAGCGGGAGTAATTATGTGTTCGCCAGGCCGAGCTGAGGTCACTGCCATCGCCTTGGACGGCACTCAGAAAGAATGAAGTCCTCTGTGATTGTGCAGCAATCTCTCCTCAGCAACTGGCCTGCAGTGAGCCCATCTGCTTGTGAGGCCAGGTGCACATGTGGGCATTTGTTTACTCCTTTTATTCAGAATCAAACAGGGTTATTAATGTTAATTTGCTCAGCGATGTCAAGCTTGCACCCACACACGCATGCTGAACGCACTCAGTGGCGCCACATCCTCTCCAGCCGGGCGGCGTTTTGTAAGCAGTAGATGTCACCCTTATTGAAGTGGTGGACACCTCAATTTGAACCCGCCTTTTTATGAGCTCTGCTAAAAAAAACCAAAGAGGTGCATGTGGAGTTTAAATACCGTGAATTTGCAGTCACTGTCGCCGTTTTGGTATGTGCAAAAAAACATAATCACATCCCCAACATGAACAATATTTCTAACAAATATGATTATCGGCCATGGATCAGTATCGTCCGATTTTCGTGAAAAAGTACATGGTCCGCCAATGCCAATGACAAAAAAAAAAGATCCCAATTGGCTAATACCTTTTTCTATTTGGTACCCCGACTAAAAGGGGCGGCTAGCATCTACCAGTGTATGTGCATACCGTATTTTCGGATTATAAATCACATTTTTTTTCATAGTTTGGCCGGGGTTGCGATTTATACTCTGGAGCGATTTATGTGTGAAATTAGCACATTACCGTAAAATATCAAATACTATTATTTATCTCATTCACGTAAGAGACCAGGCGTATGTCAGCAATCATCACACACACATGTCAACCAATACAAATTGGCAGGGGCGGGTCATGGCAGAAGTGCATTGTGAAAAAAAAGATTCTACATGCTATTACTTCCGTACCTATGAAAATTGATAATTTCAACATTGGCAGTAACCTATAAAAACTGAGAAGGGCTGAACAAAAATGGCACCGAAAAGGAAATCATATACTGCAGGTTACAAGCTGGAAGTAGTGAAATATGCAGCTGTTTTTCACTATTCTTTATTTATTTCAAATTGCCTTTAAAATATTTATTCTTGGTGTTGGATTTTATCAAATAAATTTCCCCCAAAAATGCGACTTAAACTCCAGTGCGACTTACATATGTTTTTTTCCTTCTTTATTGTGCATTTTCGGTCGGTGCGATTTATAATCCGAAAAATATGGTACGAGGGTTGTAGGGTATGCCGGTGCTCGTATAGTATCTCGTTACTAATAAATCAAAAACGGTACTATACTCCGTTTGAAAAGTACTGGTTCCCCGGGCATGACGGTGCGTCGACAGGTTGTGACATTGCTGGTTTTTACGAGCAGAGGAGCATGTTCGGCAGTGCACAATCACAGAGTACTTACAAGCAGACACAGTGTGTAGACAGAAAAGGGAGTACAGACGCATTTTGGCTTAAAAACTAAAGATAAAGATGAAGGTATAACATTAAATCGCTGTTCAGCAAGAGGTGCTTTAAGACATGGCTACCTAGCTAGCGGCTAACGCCCATCCGCAGTCGGCAGTTTTTTAGCTACTTCTAAATCACTAATCCTGGTCTCCATGGTGACAAATAAAGTAAGTTTCTTACAAGTATCATCCCTGTAGGATGAGGAATAGCTAAACCTGTTTCACTACACACCATAGGAGGATACCATAGCTCACCGGCGTCACCGCTAACAAGCTGGCGCTTCACAATGTAAACAAATGCCATGGGTGGATCTACAACTGACATCCACTGTAATGATACTAAGTACAACAGCGTATCTAGTCGATACTACAATGATTAGATCGCTATTTTTTATAATCACAAACTTTAAAAAAAATTCACATTATGTTTATAAACTCAGGAAATACGTCCCTAAAATTTAGACCAATGTATGATCCTGTAACTACTTGGTATCGGATCGATACCCAAATTTATGGTATCTTTCAAAACTAATATAAAGTATTAAACAACAAAATAATAAGTGATTATTACATTAACAGAAGTGTAGATTGAACATGTTGAAAGAGAAAGTAAGCAGATATTAATAATAAATGAAGATTAATAATTCATTTTCTACCACTTGTCCCTAATAATTTTGACAAAATAATAAATGGTAAATGACAATATGTTACTGCATAGGTCTGCAGCTAAATTAGGAGCCTTTGTTTGCTTACTTACTTCTAAAAGACAAGTTGTCTAGTATGTTCACTATTTTATTTAAAGACTAAATTGCAATAAGAAACATATGTTTGAAGTACCGTAAGATTTTTTGTTAAAATAAAGCCAATAATGCAATTTTTTTGTGGTCCCATCTATTTAGAAGAGTACCGAAAAGTATCGAAATGATTTTGGTACCGTTACCAAAATATTGGTATTGGGACAACACAATAATGTACCGCAGTGCTATACTGCTTCTTAAAAATACCGGTACTTTTTTTCCCCCCGGACATGATGCCGCGCCGTGACATTGCTGGTAAAACAAGCAGAGGCGCACGCACACGCACTGAATAATGATAATGATAAATGGGTTGTACTTGTATAGCGCTTTTCTACCTTCAAGGTACTCAAAGCGCTTTGACACTACTTCCACATTTACCCATTCACACACACATTCACACACTGATGGAGGGAGCTGCCATGCAAGGCGCTAACCAGCACCCATCAGGAGCAAGGGTGAAGTGTCTTGCTCAGGACACAACGGACATGACGAGGTTGGTACTAGGTGGGGATTGAACCAGGGACCCTCGGGTCGCGCACGGCCATTCTTCCACTGCGCCACGCCGTCCTTACAAGCAGAAACAGCTCAGAGATAGAAAAGGAAGAACGGACGCATTTTGGCTTCAAACCATAACGATAAAGTTGAAGCCATAGACACTGACGCGCCGCTCTGCAAGACGTGCTTAGCTCTTGCTCTTGTTAGCCGTTAGCTAGCAGTCGGCAGTGTTTTAGCTACTTCTAAATCACAAATCCTCGCTGCCAGGAAACTATGTTTCTTTCAAGTATCATTCCCGAAGGACGAGGAATAGCTAAACATGCTTCACTACACACCGTAGGAGGATAATAGCTCACCGCTAACAGCAAACTAGCGCGCCTGAATGTAAATAAATGCCATGGGTGGGTCAACACAGACATCGACTGTAACGATACCAAGTACAAGAGCCGTATAAAGTCGATACTACAATGATTACATTTTTTTATTTTTTATTATCACAATCTTTTGTGTGTTTTTTTTATTATTTATAAACTCAGGAAATATGTCCCTGTACACAGGAGAACATTAATTATGACCAATGATTTACTTGGTATTGGATTGATACCGTATTTTTCGGACTATAAGTCGCTCTGGAGTATAAGTCGCACCGGCCGAAAATGCATAATAAAGAAGGAAAAAAACATATATAAGTCGCACTGAAGTATAAGTCGCATTTTTGGGGGAAATTTATTTGATAAAACCCAACACCAAGAATAGACATTTGAAAGGCAATTTAAAATAAATAAAGAATAGTGAACAACAGGCTGAATAAGTGTACGTTATATGAGGCATAAATAACCAACTGAGAACGTGCCTGGTATGTTAACGTAACATATTATGGTAAGAGTCATTCAAATAACTATAACATATAGAACATGCTATACGTTTACCAAACAATCTGTCACTCCTAATCGCTAAATCCCATGAAATCTTATACGTCTAGTCTCTTACGTGAATGAGCTAAATAATATTATTTGATATTTTACGGTAATGTGTTAATAATTTCACACATAAGTCGCTCCTGAGTATAAGTCGCACCCCCGGCCAAACTATGAAAAAAACTGCGATTTATAGTCCGAAAAATACGGTATATCAAAATTTGTAGTATCAGCCAAAACTTATGTAAAGTATCAAACAACAGAAGAATAAGTGATTATTACATTTTAACAAAAGTGCAGATAGAACATATTGAAACAGAAAGTAAGCAGATAATAACTGTAAATGAACAAGTGGATTAATAATCCATCATATTTTTGACAAAATATTAGAATGATAAATGACAATATGTTACTGCAAATGTCAGCAGACTAATTAGGAGCCTTTGTTTTGCCTACTTACTACCAAAAGACAAGTTGTCTAGTATGTTCACTATTTTATTTAAGGACAAAATTGTTCTTGGATTGTAATAAGAAACATATGTTTTATGTACCGGAATATTTTATGTCAAAATAAAGCAGTATCGAACGTATCGAAAAGTAGCGAATTACATTTTGGTACCAGAACCAAAATACTGGTATTGGGAAAACCCTATTTTTTATTTATATATATATATATATATATATATATATATATATATATATATATATATATATATATATCTGTGTTGGTGACCACTGCTGTAGAGCCATGACACACCACTGTACTCTCGGGTGGTATGGCCTTCTCTGTGTACTAGGAGACAGTGTCATTGGTACACTTTTATTTGCAAGGCTCTTCTGGGCCTGTTGCCCTCTTACATCTGTACTTTGATTACACAGAGAAGTACGGACTCTTATGCGCTGAGATCCAACGATCAGCTGTTGCTCTCTGTCCCTTTGGCCCGGCAAAAAGATTACTAAACGCAGGCTACTTCTTATTGGCCTGTCAGAACATGCGGTGCCTTGGTTTTCGAATTATTTAGAAAACACGACCCAGTGTATTAATATATGATGGCTTTTGTTCGGAATTTCATTACTGTTCATAAGGTCACTGCTACTGGTCATTTTGTATGTCAATGATTTACAAAAGTAGAACAACATTTCTTTGATGCTAATTTGCATATTTATGCTGACGATACAATAATTTATTTCTTTGGATCATCTATCCTGAAGGAATCAATAAAGTACTATCTATCTATTGACGAAGATAGATATCTACATATATCCATATTTAAGAGTTATTTCTTTCTATAGTCAGGTTTGAAATAACTAGTGTTTTCTCTTTGTGCTCTTTCTATTTTTTCTCCATCTCATGACCGAGGGTACACTGTGGACTACCTTGAGCTTGGAATGCAGGGAGTAGCAATACTCCTATTTCTTACCTTATCCTGTCTCTTCTCAAAGTAGAACAATTGACTTGTGTATTACTTCTGGAGGGTAGGGGCGAGGGACATATTGAAGAACACAGCACTTCCGTAAGGTTTTCAGATCAACTTGGCTGCGCAATTGAATGTGTTGTCCTGGGCTGGTCTCTATCTTCAAAGCTTAGATTACAAAATGCCTATTCTGTTCTGGTGATAATTTAAACTCAATTTATGTGTCATCAAAAGAACTTGGGATTGACCAGTAATTTAAATTCCCTTGGAGGAACATCTGGTCCAAACGCAACACTATCTATCTATTGAACAGGCTGCTTTTGTGGGTGTGCAGAATTCCCTTACTTACTTAAAAATGGTTCTCAATGCTGACAAGGCAAAACTGATGCCTCAAACTCCCCCGCTAGGGACCACTCTTCAAGGGAATATCATGGAAGTGGTGCATGAATATACACTATATTGCCAAAAGTATTTGGCCACCTCCCTTGACTCACATATGAACTTGAAGTGCCATCCCATTCCTAACCCATAGGGTTCAACATGATGTCGGTCCACCTTTTGCAGCTATTACAGCTTCAACTCTTCTGGGAAGGCTGTCCACAAGGTTGCGGAGTGTGTTTATAGGAATTTGACCATTCTTCCAAGAGCGCGTTGGTGAGGTCACACACTGATGTTGATGGGCTCCCCCCCCCCGCGATCCCGAGAGGGACAAGCGGTAGTAAAAAATTTAATTTTTGCACTGAAGAAACTTTTCCACTTCTATTTCTACTTCTTCTGTTTGTGTGATAGTATCATTACTGCCTCAAGTGGTGGAAAAGTGTATTACAACCGAGTACCACTTCGGCCCATATGGACCACAGCTGATAAACACATTTGTTTGACGCTCGCCCCCTAACAATGGCCCCTACGGTTAAGAAATACTAGAATGAGGCCTATCTACCTGTATAAAAGAAAGTCCAAGGTCTCAGACGCACACTAAAAAGCATGAATGAATGAATGTGAAGGTTTCAGGGTTCTGCCAAAAGGGCCAGAACACTACGAAAGGTCTCAGGACTCCACCAACTAGGACTAAACCCTAAAGGCCCCCAAATTCCGCCAAAAAGGACCAAACCCTAAAGGCCCCTAAGTTCCACCAAAAAGGACCAAACCCTAAAGGTCCATATGGACTCTACAGGTCCAAAATGTGCCTGAAAACCAGGAGGCGGGACATATTTGGGGTACATTTTGGATCTTTTGGAGCCCTGCAAGTGCAAGTTAGACATTCCCGAACTCCTGTATGGTGCAAATAGCTGCACTTTAGACCTGTTGGACACAGAAGGACCCATCCATCCATGTTCTTCCGCTTATCCGAGGTCGGGTCGCAGGGCCTGCAGCCTAAGCAGAGAAGCCCAGCTCCTACCGGGGGATCCCAAGGCATTCCCAGGCCAGCCGGGAGACAGTCTTCCCAAAGTGTCCTGGGTCTTCCCCGTGGCCTCCTACCGGTCGGACGGGCCCTTAACACCTCTCCAGGGAGGCATCCTGACCAAATGCCCGAACCACCTCATCTGTCTCCTCTCAGTGTGGAGGAGGAGCGGCTTTACTTTGAGCTCCTCCCGCATGACAGATTGAGGAAACTAATATGTGACTAATGTCCTTTGGGTCAGAACCCAAAGCCCATAGACTGATCGGTGCGGCGTCTCCAAGAATGCGGACACAGTATCGATCCGTTGTGGTGAAGAAGGAGCTGAGCCGGAAGGCAAAACTCTCAATTTACCGGTCGATCTACACAGAAGGACTTTGAGGGCCAACACTAAATTATTTTTGTTTTGATCAAACTGTATAACAGAAAACTACTGGTAGTTTGATTAATGTGTTGCTATTGTTACACTGTCCAGCTGTTTGTTCCTGATTAGAATTGTGATTAAAATTTTAAAATCATTGATCTTGAGTACTCCAAAGTAAAACGTATTTGTATTGGATAGATACCAGAATCAGGGTATGGCCCATTACTCGTCCACTTTCCGTACATGTGATCGTATCGGCTGACGCAACTAATGGATGATTAGCGGCATTAAACCCTGATCCCTCCATTAATCGTAGCTTCCATCCAAATTAAAACGTTGTCACCCATTATGTGTAGCTCAGCTCTTCTTCCAGCCATTTTCTCCCACTCCTAAGTCTACTCCTAAGCCTCTTAAAATCTCCTTTCCACTCCTACGGTTTTTTTTAAAGCTTCGTAGCGCTTTAAAGGCTTCTGATGCTTTATTGAACGGCTTTGAACTTTTCTAGGATCGACCTAGAACTGTAGCGGCAGGTTTCCTCTGAATATAGGATAGGAGTTGTGGGTGTGGCATCATAGACTTCCTTACTAAGATCGACTCTATATGCACTTAGGTTCTTTACGAATGTTTTGGTCCCCTGTGACGCTGATGTTGATCATATTTGTAGCATTATTTGTAGCATTATTGTGCAAACAGTAAAGACAGTTTCTACTTCCAGATAATAGCCTTTGACTTAAACTGGTGTGACTCCGGGTTGAACTGGAGGGCGGAGTTGTGGTGAAGGTAATGTAGCCTTTGCAAACCAGACTTTCAAACCAATGAAGACAACGCACGCAGTTGTACAGTTTATAAACATTAATTTACAACCCAAAGTGTCAAGAGGTGAACAACAATAAGAGGAAACAAAGTACCCCAAATCTGCAATAGTAATAAATAGAGGCAATATTAGTATGGTAAATTATATATAGTAAATGTATATTCTAAGTCCATTTCAAAGTTGCATGCGTTAAATAGGCCTAAATAGTTCATCAAAAATAAGCATATTAAAAATAATCAAATAATCAAAAGGTGAATCATCCATTATAACAAAATACATGTATTCACAACCAAAGGTCAATAATCAAATATGCCAAAGTAAAGAATTAAATAATCAAAACAGATTTTGCAAAATCAATTAGGAATCAACCAAACTCATTTAACCCGTTACAACACAACATAATCTCATCATCACCTCAGTAGATGTTTGATGCATGGAGCCCTGAGTTCCTGCTCAGGACAGAGAATGTCCTCTGACAGTGACAGACAGCAGACTGCCAGAAAAATGGTATTTTCCAACTTAAATAGCCCATAGCCCCTCCCACTATCTGGGACCAATTTGACGGGGGGGAAATTAAGAATGCCGTTTTTATTGTAAAATACACCATAAATAACCATCCCATCACACATCTAAAAGTATTCACATAGTACTTTTGCATTTGTAGATCAGTCATTTTTGTACACAGTGTATTCAGGCTTGGATAACATAACTTTTAAATGTCCAGTGTCCTTCTGTAACACCCATCTTTTGATAACCATGGTTCGGCCCAAATTAGGCCTATTTAGTAGTGATGGGTTGATGAAGTGTCATGAAGGGGGGGGCGGAGGTTACCCACATATGCGGTCCTCTCCAAGGTTTCTCATAGTCATTCACATCGACGTACCACTGGGGTGAGTTTTTCCTTGCCCTTATGTGGGCTCTGTACCGAGGACGTCGTTGTGGCTTGTGCAGCCCTTTGAGACACTTGTGATTTAGGGCTATATTAATAAACATTGATTAATTGATTGATTGAAAACTGTATTGATACTGTGTCGATACTGTGCCGCTAAATACTGACATCTGCTGGACATTAAAAATCCCTACAGGCAACCTATGGACCGACTCAACTGACACTGATTTTTTGACCTAGTACAGGGGTCAGGAACCTTTTTGACTGAGAGAGCCATGAAAGCCAAATATTTTAAAATGTATTTCCGTGAGAGCTGTATAATATTTTTTAACAATGAATACAACTAAATGTGTGCTTTTTTAAGTAAGACCAACATTTTTAGAGTATAATAAGTCTCTTATCTTACCATTAATGCGACTTCTGGTGCTGCATGGTTTTGCTGATGGCTTTGTAGTCTGGTTGATACGTGGTTATTTTTAACACTGTGATTACCAGCGGAATTCATTACTTATCGTGTTAAGCAGTGTCAGCTAAGATTTATCTGAGAGCCAGATGCAGTCATCAAAAGAGCCACATCTGGCTCTAGAGCCATAGGTTCCCTACCCCTGACCTAGTATATACAATAATATAAACCAAATCATTGTATTTCATTTAGGATTATTTCATATCTTCATTTAAATAAAAATATTTTTTTATCTTTTTTAGATACAGTCAATAAATAATGTGAACATGTATCATAACATGGACATCAAAGAGGACGTGTTGTGAATGAGGATGCTTGTGGCCTGGGAATTTTTTTTATTTTATTTTTTACAAATTTTTATTTAAAAAAAACAACAGTTTTTCCAACGTATTAAATTTTAGACGATTTCTCTTCTTAGTTATTATTTCTCCGGGGGTTATATCACCAAAAATGATTCCCGGACGCGGCCACCGCTGCTGCTCACTGCTCCCCTCACCTACCAGGGGGTGATCGAGAGTGATGGGTCAAATGCAGAGAATAATTTCGCCACACCTAGTGTGTGTGTGACAATCATTGGTACTTTAACTTAGTTGCTTAACATGCAAATTAGTAACATATTGGCTCTTAAATAGTCATTATTAAGTATTAATGCCTTTTTATGCATGGCCTTATTATACAACCAGTAAGCCATTAACTAAAAATGTTCCCTCAATAACCTCAGAATTATTGCTTATTAGTAACCCTAACCCTAACCCTAACCCTAACCCTTATATGTTCCCCTAGTGTCCAAATGACTCTAAATTAAGTCTTTGTTACTTAAATAAGCAACTAATTAATGGTGAATATGTTCCCCGTACTAAAGTGTTACCAAAAATAGTGCCGCAATCGAGCGTCTTTTTGTGTTTTTCACTCCCCGGACCCCGAAAGGAACAAGCGGTAGAAAATGGATGAATGGATGGATGGATAACCACATCTTTGTGGGTAAATATGCCTTAGATTCAAAGTATTTCAACACTGTAAAAAAAAAAAAAAGTTGAGAAAACGCACATTTTCAAGGCAACATGATGCAACGAGATTTTTGCGTTTTCTCAACTTTTGACTACTGTTGTTGACTTAACTAAGATTTACAAGTTGAGATAAGAGTTATGTCAACTCGGATCTTCTTCTTCACCAAATTATTATATTTTTGTGGGACCAACAATAAAATTCATGCTTCAATTCCATGTATTTTTACCTTCAACAAACTCATATATTCTTGTTAAACTTTGACTACTGTTGTTGACTTAACTAAGATTTCCAAGTTTAGATAAGAGTTATGCCAACTAGATCTTGTTCACCTAATTATGATATTTACGTCGGACCAACAATAAAGTTCATGCTTCAATTCCATGTATTTTTACCTTCAACTAACTCGGAAATTCTCGTTACTTCAGTTAGAAAACTTCCTTTACAAGTCAAGTAACATTTATGTTGCTGTAATTGTTTTTAAGAAATGCTGAATGAATAAATAAAATAAAGAGCACACATCAAAATATATCTAAAAAACCTTGTTTATTTCTCATTCAGAAACATGTTTAACATAAGTGTTAAATTGGGTGTGTCAGAGACCATGACACTTTCCCAGGTATTTTCTTTAAAGTGAATAAAACACTTCCCTAACACTAAAATTGGATCCCTGTAACACTGAAGTTAAAGGCCAACTGAAACCCACTACTACCGACCACGCAGTCTGATAGTTTATATATCAATGATGAAATCTTAACATTGCAACACATGCCAATACGGCCGGGTTAGCTTACTAAAGTGCAATTTTAAATTTTGCGCGAAATATCCTGCTGAAAACGTCTCGGTATGATGACGTCTGCGTGTGACGTCACGGATTGTAGAGGACATTTTGGGTCAGCATGGTGGCCAGCTATTAAGTCGTCTGTTTTCATCTCAAAATTCCACAGTATTCTGGGCATCTGTGTTGGTGAATCTTTTGCAATTTGTTCAATGAACAATGCAGACAGCAAAGAAGAAAGCTGTAGGTGGGAAACGGTGTATTGCGGCAGGTGTTGTGCCGGATAACGCACCTCCACCGTAGAATGCACTCCTTGACTGTTGTGCCGGATAACACAGCCGGTGTTTCATTGTTTACATTCCCGGAAGATGACAGTCAAGCTTTACCATTGGCCTGTGTAGAACTGGGACAACAGAGACTCTTACCAGGAGGACTTTGAGTTGGATGCGCAGAGGCGGTACCGTGAGTACGCATGCAGCTGCGGCTTCCAAACATTTGATCGCTTGCCCGTACGTGCGTGCCGCTATGTGCATGTCACGTACGTATCTTTGGGGACTTTGGGGAAATACATGTGCTGTATGAACTTTGGGGAGGTGAACGGTACTTTGGGCTGTGGGATTGAGTGTGTTGTGCAGGTGTTTGAGTTGTATTGGCGGGTTATATGGACGGGAGGGGGGAGGTGTTTGTTATGCGGGATTAATTTGTGACATATTAAATATAAGCCTGGTTGTGTTGTGGCTAATAGAGTATATATATATGTCTTGTGTTTATTTATGGTTTTAGTCATTCCCAGCTGAATATCAGGTCCCACCCGCCTCTCATAGCATCTTCCCTATCTGAATCGCTCCCACTGCCCTCTAGTCCTTCACTCTCACTTTCCTCATCCACAAATCTTTCATCCTCGCTCAAATTAATGGGGAAATCGTCACTTTCTCGGTCCGAAATCGCTCTCGCTGCTGGTGGCCATGATTGTAAACAATGTGCAGATGTGAGGAGCTCCACAACCTGTGACGTCACGCTACTCGTCTGCTACTTCCAGTAGAGGCAAGGCTTTTTTATCAGCGACCAAAAGTTGCGAATTTTATCGTCGATGTTCTCTACTAAATCCTTTCAGCAAAAATATGGCAATATCGCGAAATGATCAAGTATGACACATAGAATGGACCTGCTATCCCGGTTTAAATAAGAAAATCGCATTTCAGTAGGCCTTTAAAAGCTAAGAAATAAATGTTTTTACAGCAGCCAGGCAATATAATTGTGTAATGATTTGATGATAGAATTATCATCATAGATAGAGAAAAAAATCATATTTTTTACAGTGCATGCATGCACAGAAAGGCCACTTATCAAACCATGCTTCAAGGTCACCCGCCAACACTGGAAACCCTGACTTCACACCACTCACCTCCCCACTCGAGTGCACGTGTCGCGCACGTTCTCCACTCTCCACATTCCCCGCTAACACTGGCACGGCCCACTTAAATCCCATCGCTGCGGGCCTTGTCCAGGTCGCTTGTCAGGAGAGCGGAGGCAGGCGGGACCTGTCCACTCTCCTCACGATCATAGTCTGGCAGCCAACCTACTCCACGTCCCCCCCCCCCCCCCCCCCCCGATGCCAAGCGAGACCGACACAGAGCCTCCCGGAATCCTGGCATCAACGTCATGTGCAATCTGTAACTGGACTGTGTGGGAAATGAGTGACTAATTGATGTGTGCAGCATCTGGACTGTGAAGGACACACACGGCTTCATGCAAAATATACGGATTCTCACTCCAATCTAAATAGGATATCTGTCCCAAAAGAGCAGAATGAAGGTACAGAGACCCTATTCCAAATACTTTTAGATGTTGGCGTTGAAATCCACCAACCCTCTCCGTCTTGCCTCAGATTAGCCTTGGCAGCTGCCACCGCGATCCTTCACATGTTTCCATCGAGACATTTAATGAGTGAGATAAGTCAACAGGCATGATGCCAGCGATGTGTCGCGTAGGGCCCCGAAGGGCTCAAAAGCAGAGCTGGGAATTTTACTTGACGGCAGGCAAAATCATGGGACAAACGACGCAAACGGACACGATCACAAGAAAGGACGGAGGGGCGGAAATAGGATGGGTGACACACATAGGTGCGGATGCACTCCACTCTGGTTGGCTGGAGGACTGCCAGTCCAGATGGTCACCCCACTTTTGGTACCAGAGTGGCTAACGCCTTTGCAAAAGGCTTGAGGGTCTGCTGTAGTTGTAGGACTTTAGGGTTTGAGTGACTATATCGTAGGGTAGGGTTGTACGGTATACCGGTATTAGTATAGTACCGCAATACCAATTAATCATACTCAGTACTCATACTTGCCAACCTTGAGACCTCCGATTTTGGGAGGTAGGGGGGGGTGTTCGGGGGTGGGGCGTGGTTGGGGCGGGGGCGTGGTTGGGTGCGTGGTTAAGAGGGGAGGAGTATATTTACAGCTAGAATTCACCAAGTCAAGTATTTCATATATATATATATATATATATATATATATATATATATATATATATATATATATATATATATATATATATATATATATATATATATATATATATAAAAGAAATACTTGACTTTCAGTGAATTCTAGCTATATATATATATATATATATATATATATATATATATATATATATATATATATATATATATATATATATATATATAAATAAATATATATATATATATATATATATATATATATATATATATATATATATATATATATATATATATATATATATATATATAATGGACAATTCAACCCTTAACTCAACAATGAGTAGATGAGTGTTATGTGTGTGTATATGTGTAAATAAATGAATGTATATATATATATATATATATATATATATATATATATATATATATATATATATATATATATATATATATATATATATATATATATATATATATATATATATATATATATAAGAGAAATACTTGAATTTCAGTGTTCATTTATTTACACATATACACACACATAACACTCATCTACTCATTGTTGAGTTAAGGTTTGAATTGTCCATCCTTGTTCTATTTTCTGTCACTATTTTTCTAACCATGCTGAACACCTTCTCTGATGATGCATTCTGCTTCGTCTCCTTGTTGTGTGTGCAGTTGTGCACAGCACGCTCTAAAAGCCCTAGATGTTATTGTCACATATGCATGTACAGTAGATGGCAGTATTGTCCTGTTTAAGAGTGTCACAACATTGCTGTTTATGGCAGACGAACTGCTTTACGGTAGACAAAAACGTGACTGCTGTTGTTGTGTGTTGTTGCCGCGCTGGGAGGACGTTAATGAAACTGCCTAACAATAAACCCACATAAGAAACCAAGAACTCGCCCTCGATCATTCTACAGTTATAACGTGATTGGGCAGGCACGCTGTTTATATTGTGGGAAAGCGTACGTGAAAACAGGCTGTCTACACGTCACTCAGGTCCGCCTGAATTTTGGGAGATTTTCGGGAGAAAATTTGTCCCGGGAGGTTTTCGGGAGAGGCGCTGAATTTCGGGAGTCTCCCGGAAAATCCGGGAGGATTGGCAAGTATGTCAGTACTATAACTCCTCTGAAAAGTCCAGTCCAGTGCTGTTTTCAAACTACCGTAAGTCTTGAACTATAGAAAGTATTTCAATGGTTGGAATCTGTGCTTTTGGGTGATATACAAGTTATTACGGTAATTACGTTAAAGCAGCTCAGACGAGGTTTGTTTCAAGCGCAGCCAACCTAAAGCGTTTTTTTTTTACCCTTTGCGTTCTTCTTTTGCTTAATTGTAATAGATGTTGATCGAGTGAAGTGAATTATATTTATATAGAGCTTTTCTCTAGTGACTCAAAGCAATTTTACATAGTGAAACCCAATATCTAAGTGGGTGGCACTGGGAGCAGGTGAATAAAGTGTCATGCCCAAGGAAGCAAGAATCGAACCTTGAACCCTCAAGTTGCTGGCACGGAGGTGGTGGTCTGAATGGTAAAGAAGAGTGATGTTCATATGTTGTTAATAGGTTTGTATGGTATACCGGTATTAGTATAGTACCGCGATACTAATGAATTATATTCAGTACTATACCGCCTCTGAAAAGTACTGGTCCGCCACCCCCACCCGCGCCCCTGTCGTCGTCACGTCGTGTCATTGCTGGTTTACGAGCAGAGGAGCATGTTCGGCAGCGCACAATCACAGAGTACTTACAAGCAGACACAGTGTGTAGACAGAAAAGGGCTGACACATTTTGGCCTAAAAACTAAAGATAAAGGTGAAGTTAAAACACTGAAACGCCCTCAGGAAGAGGTGCTTTAAGACAGCTAGCTAGCGGCTAAAGTCCAGCTCCAGTGTTTTAGCTACTTCTAAATCACTAATCCTCGCCTCCGTGGTGACAAATAAAGTACGTTTCTTACAAGTATCATCCCTGCAGGACGAGGAATACCTAAACATGCATCACTACACACCGTAGCTCGTCAAAATGTAAACAAACGCCATTGGTGGATCTACACCTAACATCCACTGTAATGATACCAAGTACAGGCACGTATCTAGTTGAAACTACTATAATTAAATCGATATTTTTTTACGTCAAAACATCTTTTGTTTTTTTTAAATGTATATTATGTTTATAAACTCAGGAAATATGTCCCTGGACACATGAGGACTTTGAATATGACCAATGTATGATCCTGTAACTACTTAGTATCGGATTGATACCCAAATTTGTGGTATCATCCAAAACTAATGTAAAGTATCAAACAACAGAAGAATAAGTGATTATTACATTTTAACAGAAGTGTAGATAGAACATGTTAAAAGAGAAAGTAAGCAGATATTAACAGTAAATGAACAAGTAGATTCATAATTATTTTTCTACAGCTTGTCCTTAATAATTTTGACAAAATAATAGAATGATAAAAGACACAATATGTTACTGCATATGTCAGCAGACTAATTAGGAGCCTTTGTTTGTTTACTTACTACTAAAAGACAAGTTGTCTTGTATGTTTACTATTTTATTTAGGACAAACTTGCAATAAGAAACATATGTTTAATGTACCCTAAGATTTTTTGTTAAAATAAAGCCAATATTGCAATTTTTTGTGGTCCCCTTTATTTATAAAAGTACCGACAAGTATCGAAATAATTTTGGCACTGGTACCAAAATATTGGTATCGGGACAACACTATCGCTGGGTAAGTTAAAGAGGAGTTTCTGACACAGGTTTCATTGCCTGTATTGCGACATGTGACCTCTTCCCAGAAGTGAAACATATTTGGTCGTCATGTTGTGCAGCAGTCCGGAAGAGGCCAAGGTCTTCTTGCAAAAGGCAGATACGAGCAAATGGAATCGATCCCAGTACTTTATCAAAAAAAGGTGTGTCCAGTGAAACCAAGGACTATCGGTCTGTCGCGTTCCCAGATATGTCGAACTATCGTGCTCCAGATGTCATTCTACACATTAATACAGGAAAACTGTATTAATTAAAACAGGAAAGTATGGAGGTCTACAACTTCTTTGTGTGTGGCTGGGTCAAGGACATTTGTATCAAGACTCTCCCGGATAAATATGCTTAGTTTTTGCTCAGGTGAGGTTGCATTTTGTGGTCTACTCATGTTTACGAGTAGGCGTGTTTTTCCCCGTCTTCATCAAAAGGTTTAGGTTTAGGGGGTTGGGGTTAGGGTTAGGGTTAGGGTTCGGTGTGTGTGTGTGTGTGTAAATCCATAACGATTAATTTGCCTTTGGTAGAAGCTTAACTCTTAGGTTTTAGTCACATTTGCTTTCTTTTATTTAGACTCTCCTTGTTAGTGCTTTACCAAACAATCGTAGCAAAAATTGGTTCTAAGAGCTCCAAAGCAAGATCAAATACAAATAATGTCAAGATAATACTTAAATGGGAAACACTGAACATTGAAAGTGTCATTAAACGTTGCCCGGAACATGTCTTTGGTTTTGAGTTTTGTATTATTCGTGTGTTTACTTTCCGGTTTATTGAGCGCCATTTTCCACACCTGCCCTCGTTTAGTTATTAGTGTCCCCACCAGTTGTTTTCCTTATACACGAAGATTTGCGTCAGCCTGCGACACATTTGATAGTAGGCTAATATACAGTAGCTAATATAGACACATCATGTGTTGCCTTCGCTATAACACTTATATAAGACTTTTAAAGTCATTTTGATAGTAGGCTAATTGTTACGTCTTGGACGCATGGTTGAGATTGTTTGTTCCTTCCAATACAGAAGACAAGCAGGAGTTGGAGTGCAGGTAAGATTGAAGTATATTTAATAAATAAAAGGCAGGACAAAAATACAAAAAACTGAGGACGCTAGCAAGCGTGGAGCTAAATAAAAATCAAAATGTCACCAAGGGTGAAAAAAAACGGGATTCTGGTCGGCAGAATAATATAAAGAGCGTGGAGCAAAAACAGGAGGACGTAAATGTTGCCTATTGCAAACATTGACCCAGCACTTACTGCTGGGTGACAGGAAACTATAAAGGGGAGTGATTAGCCAAAACACCTGGTGGAAACACTAATTGCAAAACTAAGACAGGTGAGGAGAATCAGTGCCCATGGAAACCAAGAATAAACAGGGAAAGAGTGTGCACCCAGGAAACACACTAAAGCAGAAACATAACCAACATAAATCATGCCATGATCCGGGTAACGGATCATCACATAACCTCCCCCCCCTTAAGGGACGGATCCCAGACGTCCCAAACAAGAATCCCCTCCCCTACAAAAAACCCCCCAGAAAGTCAAAAGTCACGGGAGGGTGGAGGGAGGACTTGGTGGTGGGCAGCCAGGCCATGTGTCCCCGAAGCCACCAGGGACAAGTCAGGTGGCGGCGGCGGGTAGATTGTCGCCGCAATCGTCGAGGCGGGTGACCTCGGAACGGCCATGTCTGTGGCCGTTGAGGAGGCGGACGAGACTGGCGCCAGAACCTCAGCAGTCTTTGAGTCCTGTACCAAAGTCTGGGGCGTCGCTGCTGTTGGCGCCAAAGGCGTCCATGAAAAGTCCAGAAACGACAAGGTGGGCGGCGCCGTGGTGCGGCCCGCTGGACAAGAGGAGGTGGGCGGCGCCGAGGTGCGGCCCGCCGGACACGAGGATGTGGGCGGCGCCGAGGTGCGGCCCGCCGGACACGAGGAGGTGGGCGGCGCCGTGCTGCGGCCCGCCGGACACGAGGTGGGTACGTCGTAGGCGAGGCAGGCGCAGGAGGCGTCGTCGCCGTGGTAACAGGAAGCGTCGTCGCCGTGGTAACAGGAAGCGTCGTCGCCGTGGTAACAGGAAGCGTCGTCGCCGTGGAAACAGGAAGCGTCGTCGCCGTGGACACAGGAGGCGTCGTCGCCGTGGACACAGGAGGCGTCGTCGCCATGGAAGCAGGAGGCGTCGTCGCCATGGAAGCAGGAGGCGTCATCGCCATGGAAGCAGGCGGCGTCGTCGCCATGGAAGCAGACGTCTCGTCTGTCGGCGTGGGCGGAGCAGGCGTCTTGTCTGTCGGCGTGGGCGGAGCCAGAGGCGGAGCAGGCGTCTCGTCTGTCGGCGTGGGCGGAGCCAGAGGCGGAGCAGGCGTCTCGTCTGTCGGCGTGGGCGGAGCTAGAGGCGGAGCAGGCGTCTCGTCTGTCGGCGTGGGCGGAGCCAGAGGCGGAGCCGGCGTCTCGTCTGTCGGCGTGGGCGGAGCCGGCGGCTCGTCTGTCGGCGTGGGCGGAGCCAGAGGCAGAGCAGGCGGCTCGTCTGTCGGCGTGGGCGGAGCCAGAGGCGGAGCAGGCGGCTCGTCTGTCGGCGTGGGCGGAGCCAAGGACGAATCAGGCAACGGAGTCTCTGTGGGTGGTGGATGTCTCAGCTGGACTGCTGGGTTGGCCGTAGGGGGAATCATCACCTGCAGTGCGGAGAGTATACTTCCCATCTGTTTCTCCAACGCATGAAGGCGGGCGTCTTGGCGTTCCGCTATGGCGTTGACGCAAGCCCCAAGAACGCCAAACTGTTCCTCTTGTTGTCCAAGTTGTTTTGCCTGTTGGTGCAATGCCCTTTTTACTGGGTCGGTCTCTGCGGGGTCTCGTGTGCTTTGCAGCGCTGGAGCAGGAGGTGGAGAGGATGACGTTTGCAGGACCACCAGGGTTGATGGTGGCGTCAGAGTGGCAGGCGTCGGGGCTGTCGGCGTGGGAGGAGCCAGAGGAGTGGGCGGCTCAGAAGTGAAAGGCGGGGCCAGAGCGGTAGGTGGCTGCAGGACAGAACAGGACTGTTCCTCCCTCTCCAGTTCCTTCAGCACCCCTTGGTACCATTCGTCCACCCACTCTGCGCTGTACTTCTCTGGCGGATCCAACTTGCTTTTTGGCACTGGAGCAGGAAGTAGGGCCGAAGCAGACAGCGCCCCCGCTGGAGGAGAGGCAGGCAGCAACCTCAGTGGAATGAGGTCTGCTTCCCCCGCTGACACGCTACCAGCACTGCCCCCCCCCTCAGGAAGCAGATTCCAGATGCTAGATGGAGCTGGTGTGGGGAGCGCTTGTGAGAGTTCGGCGGGAGCAGAGGGCACGGGCGGGTGGGCTCTAGAAAGCCTGGAAGCTGGCCTTGTGCGTGTGCGCCGCTGTCGCCTTTCTGGACAGTTGCCAGCAGGTGGTGTCTGAGGGGAGGAGAAGCCGCACGGGAAGAGCCTGGCAGACAATGTTGAGGGCCAAGTGTCCGTCTGGTTCCCCTTCTGCGCCTGCTCTGAGCTGGCCCGCTGCCGGAGCCTTCGCGTACCGGGTGGGGTAGACGACGTCCGGGTGGCTTGAGAGTGGGGGAGGAAACGGGTCTCTGCTTCCGTCAGCTTAGCCATTAGCTGCCCCCATGCTACCATGGCGTCGGCCGGAAGGTCTTCTTCGGACAGCTCGGCTTCGTCCTCGTATTGCCACGGCTGGGTGTCCGCTTGGAGCTCCAGGAGAATCTCTTGTTTGTCCATGTTGGACAGGAACACTTCGTCTGGCTGGGTCAATCTGTTACGTCTTGGACGCATGGTTGAGATTGTTTGTTCCTTCCAATACAGAAGACAAGCAGGAATGGAGTGCAGGTAAGATTGAAGTATATTTAATAAATAAAAGGCAGGACAAAAATACAAAAACTGAGGACGCTAGCAAGCGTGGAGCTAAATAAAAATCAAAATGTCACCAACGGTGAAAAAAACCGGGATTCTGGTCGGCAGAATAATATAAAGAGCGTGGAGCAAAAACAGGAGGACGTAAATGTTGCCTATTGCAAACATTGACCCAGCACTTACTGCTGGGTGACAGGAAACTATAAAGGGGAGTGATTAGCCAAAACACCTGGTGGAAACACTAATTGCAAAACTAAGACAGGTGAGGAGAATCAGTGCTCATGGAAACCAAGAATAAACAGGGAAAGAGTGTGCACCCAGGAAACAGACTAAAGCAGAAACATAACCAACATAAATCATGCCATGATCCGGGTAACGGATCATCACGCTAATATAGCTAATATTGACACATTATGTGTTGCCTTCATTATTACACTTATTGAAGGCTTTTAAAGTCATTTTGATAGTAGGCTAATAGAGCGAATATAGACACTTACTTCACATTTTGCCTTCATTATAACACATATATGAGACTTTTAAAGTCATTTTGATAGTAGGCTAATATAGACACATCACGTGTTGACTTCATTATAACAAATATATAAGACTTTTAAAGTCATTTTGATAGTAGGCTAATATAGCTAATATAGACTCTTACATCATGTGTTGCCTTCATTATAACACTTATATATGACTTTTAAAGTCATTTTGATAGTAGGCTAATATAGCTAATATAAACACTTACATCATGTGTTGCCTTCATTATAAAACTTACTGTATATATGACTTTTTAAGTCATTTTGATAGTAGGCTAATAGAGCTAACATAGACACTTACATCACATGTTGCCTTCATTATAACACGTATATGAGACTTTCAATGTCATTTTGATAGTAGGCTAATATAGACACTTACATCACGTGTTGCCTTCATTATAACACTTATATATGACTTTTAAAGTCATTTTGATAGTACGCTAATATAGCTAATATAGACACTTACATCACATGTTGCCTTCATTATAACATGTATATGAGACTTTTAAAGTCATTTTGATAGTAGGCTAATATAGACACATCACGTGTTGCCTTCATTATAACACTTATTGAAGGCTTTTAAAGTCATTTTGATAATAGGCTAATATAGCTAATATAAACACTTACATCATGTGTTGCCTTCATTATAACACTTATATATGACTTTTAAAGTCATTTTGATAGTAGGCTAATATAGCTAATATAGACACTTACATTACATGTTGCCTTCATTATAACACGTATATGAGACTTTTAAAGTCATTTTGATAGTAGGCTAATATAGACACTTACATCACGTGTTGCATTCATTATAATAAATAAATAAGACTTTTAAAGTCATGTTGATAGTAGGCTAATATAGTTAATATAGACTCTTACATCATGTGTTGCCTTCATTATAACACTTATGTATGACTTTTAAAGCAATTTTGATAGTAGGCTAATATAGATAATATAAACACTTACATCATGTGTTGCCTTCATTATAACACTTATATATGACTTTTAAAGTAATTTTGATAGTAGGCTAATATAGCTACTATAGACACTTACATCACATGTTGCCTTCATTATAACACTTATATAAGACTTTTAAAGTCATTTTGATAGTAGGCTAATATAGCTAATATAGACACTTACATCATGTGTTGTCTTCATTATAACACTTATATAAGACTTTTAAATTAATTTTGATAGTAGGCTAATATAGCTACTATAGACACTTACATCGTGTGTTGTCTTCATTATAAGTATTTTTGGTCCAACATGGCTCTTTTAGAGGAAACTCCATTCTTCACTTACACTTTAAGTGAGGATTGAGGCAAAAAGTAACCCAGACCCATTGTGCTTACCATTATTAACGGCATACAATAATACATGTATAATATAACTATACAATCATTAAAAGATGCAGCAACAATGATGCACCCAAAGATTCCCTCCCCTACCGTCTTGTTTTTTTTCAGATTCCAGCAACAAAAAGCACAGTTTATGTCTTTGTGTTTGTGTCGCTGTGAGCCTCCAGAAGCACTTTGTCATGCTGGAAGGAGCTTAATAACCCAAACCTTCGCCAAGCAAGATTTGTGCGGTTGCCATGGAGCACAATAGTGCAGCACGACTATTGTTATATCTGTCGGAAGCATGTGCGGCACAGTGGGTAACCCCGGGATCACCAGATTGAACGCCATTTCGAGAGAGGCACGACATGCGACTTCGCCCCCGATCCATCCGGGGGTTTATTTGCATCCGCTCATTAACCACATTATCATCTGAATGGTCTTTGGGGAGTTCCTCTCGGAGTCCATCATCATCCGCGCCGCTGGCAGGCGAGTCGGGGAGCCGTCGCCCTGTCAGGAGCGAGCGTCGCCCCTGGCGACACGCCTCCAAACAGCATCAGGACCGCACATTAGCAAGTGTTCTCGCAGCGTTTGAAACCGCCACCGCCGTCTCTGAATCATTCAATTAGAGTCACAGCTGAGTGAGCGAGTGAACATGAAAGCGAGCAATTTGCCCACACAATTACACCGAATATCTTCAGTGGAGGTAAAAATAACACAAACTCCGATTCCGCCTGGATACCCTAAGTCAGGGGTCACCAACGCAGTCCCCGCGGGCACCAGGTCGCCCGTAAGGACCGCTGGCCTCTTCTAAAAATAGCTCAAATAGCAGCACTTACTAGTGAGCTGCCTCTATTTTTTAAATTGTATTTATTTACTAGAAAGCTGGCCTCACTTTGCTCGACATTTTTAATTCCAAGAGACAAAACTCAAATAGAATTTGAAAATCCAAGAAAATATTTTAAAGACTTGGTCTTCACTTGTTTAAATAAATTCATTTATTTTTTTTACTTTGCTTCTTATAACTTTCAGAAAGACAATTTTAGAGAAAAAATACAACCTTGAAAATTATTTTAGGATTTTTAAACACATACCTTTTTACCTTTTAAATTCCTTCCTCTTCTTTCCTGACAATTTAAATAAATGTTCAAGTAATTTTTTTTTCTATTTTAAAGAATAATAAATACATTTTAATTTAATTCTTCATTTTAGCTTCTGTTTTTTCGACGAAGAATATTTGTGAAATATTTCTTCAAACTTATTATGATTAAAATTCAAAAAAATTATTCTGGCAAATCTAGAAAATCTGTAGAATCAAATATAAATCTTATTTCAAAGTCTTTTGAATTTCTTTTAAAATTTTTGTTCTGGAAGTAATAATGATTTGTCTTTGTTAGAAATATAGCTAGGTCCAATTTGATATATATTCTAACAAAGTGCAGATTGGATTTTAACCTATTTAAAACATGTCATCAAAATTCTAAAATTAATTTTAATCAGGAAAAATTACTAATGATGTTCCATAAATTATTTTTTAAATTTTTCAAAAGGATTCGAATTAGCTAGTTTTTCTCGTCTTTTTTTCGGTTGAATTTTGAATTTTAAAGAGTCAAAATTGAAGATAGACTATTTTTCAAAATTTAATTTTCTTTTTTTTTTTGTGTTTTCTCCTCTTTTAAACCGTTCAATTAAGTGTTTTTTTCATCATTTATTCCCTACAAAAAAACCTTCCGTAAAAGATAAATATCATTAATTATTAATAATAACATAGAGTTAAAGGTAAATTGAGCAAATTGGCTATTTCTGGCAATTTATTTAAGTGTGTATAAAACTGGTAGCCCTTCGCATTAATCAGTACCCAAGAAGTAGCTCTTGGTTTCAAAAAGGTTGGTGACCCCTGCCCTATAGCAATTAACTCATGGTCCGTGACATACAGTCGTGGTCAAAAGTTTACATACACTTGTAAAAAACATAATGTCATGACTCTCTTGAGTTTCCAATCATTTCTACAACTCTTATTTTTTTGTGATAGAGTGATTGGAGCACATACTTGTTGGTCACAAAAAAAACATTCATGAAATTTGGTTCTTTTATTAATTTATTGTGGGTCTACTGAAAATGTGACCAAATCTGCTGGGTCAAACGTATACATACAGCAATGCTAATATTTGGTCACATGTCCCTTGGCAAGTTTCACTGCAATAATGCGCTTTTGGTAGCCATCCACAAGCTTCTGTCAAGCTTCTGGTTGAATGTTTGACCACTCCTCTTGACAAAATTGGTGCAGTTCAGCTAAATGTGTTGGTTTTCTGACATGGACTTGTTTCTTTAAGTCAGGACTTTGGGAAGACCATTCTAAAACATTAATTCTAGTCTGATTTAGCCATTGTTTTACCACTTTTGACGTGTGTTTGGGGTCATTGTCCTGTTGGAACACCCAACTGTGCCCAAGACCCAACCTCCAGCCTGATGACTTTAAATTGTCCTGAATAATTTGGAGGTAATCCTCCTTTTTCATTCTGTAAAGCACCAGTTCCATTGGCAGCAAAACAGGCCCAGAGCATAATACTACCACCACCATGCTTGATGGTAGGAATGGTGTTCCTGGGATTAAAGGCCTCACCTTTTCTCCAAACATATTGCTGGGTATTGTGGCCAAATAGCAATTTTTTTTTTTCATCCAACCACAGAACTTTCCTCCAGAAGGTCTTATCTTTGTCCATGTGATGCCAGCAGCTTTGGTCACATTTTCAGTTGACCCATAAAAAATTCATAAAAAAAAACAAAAACTTCATGAATGTTTTTTGTGACCAACAAGTATGTGCTCCTATCACTCTATCACAAAAAAATAAGAGTTCTAGAAATGATTGGAAACTCAAGACAGCCATGACATTATGTTCTTCACAAGTGTATGTAAACTTTTGACCACGACTGTATTTATGCATTGTCAGTGAGTCTGTGGCCTTCAGCGCAGGCTTTGAAAGAGCGATGCATCGTGTGTAAGGTAGCACACAAAATACTTTCAAAAAACCAAGCTGTCGTCATTGGAAGTCGTATATTGACACGACCTACATTCCACGTCGTCTCATGCCAGCGAGCTATTTTAAGTGAGCAGCAATGACTCATTACCCAGAGGAGACTGAACTCACGCTGCTATTGTCCTCACATATTGCCTGGTTAGTTTGTGTCGTTATTCCCAGTGCCAAACGACTTGGCATAGGTTGCGTGCTTGGATACGAGTTGTTCTATTTTTAGGGGCCTGATCTACCAAGATCCAAATAACACGTGCTAAATAGCTTGTATAAGAATGCATGGACTATTAATGGGCGTGTTACAGATGATTTATGACAGGGCTATTCAACTACATAATGAAAAGGGCCGCAGTTTCAAGAGCCCAAAGGCTCAGGGGCCGGTCATCGAAATGTGTATGTTTCGTCAGAAAGTGCCTTTGAGACTGTCTACTTAATTGCAAAGTAAACACATCGGTTTTCACACTACACTGTCAATAATTGCACTATTCTGCCCTCGCTACTCCTTTCCAGCGTGTGCAGCTAGTTAACAGCATGAAGAAAAAGAAGCTCCAGTTTTTTTTGAGGGTTGATGTTCCTTCTTTTGAATTATTTCCCTTCCTTTATTTTTTTTCTTTACACTTCTTTCTTCATTTAAGTTTGTCAGACTGAAAATATGAACATAAAAAAACCATTAGAAAAACTAACGCCCCGTTGTGTATTTTACCTAAATACATTTGAAGGTTTAGTGTTAATTTATTCACACAACGGACTACAAATGTTTACACATGTAGAAATTATACAACATTCACACACCAAACATTGCATATGACTTATCACTATCAGCGTTGTCGCCCTCGACTAGAGTTGTCCCGGTACCGGTGCCAACATGTATTTTGATACTTTTCTAAATAATGGGGATCACCAAAAAATTGCATTATTGGCTTTATTTTAACAAAAAACATTAAGGTACATTAAACATATGTTTCTTATTGCAAGTTTGTCCTTAAATAAAATAGTGACCATACAAGACAACTTGTCTTTTAGTAGTAAGTAAACAAACAAAGGCTCCTAATTAGTCTGCTGACATATGCAGTAACATATTGTGTCATTTATCATTCTATTATTTTGTCAAAAATAATGAAGGACAAGCTGTACAAATTTATTATTAATCTACTTGTTCATTTACTGTTAATATTTGCTTATTTTCTGTTTTAACATGTTCTATCTACATTTCTGTTAAAATGTAATAATCACTTATTCTTCTGTTGTTAGATACTTTACATTAGTTTTGGATGATACCACACATTTGGGTATGGATCCGATACCAAGTCGTTACAGGATCATACATTGGTCATATTCAAAGTCCTCATGTGTCTAGGGATGTATTTCCTGAGTTTATAAACATAAGATTTTTTTTCAAACGAAACTAGAGTTTGTGGTTATAAAAAAATATCGATGTAATCATTGTAGATACGCTCTTGCACTTAGTATCATTATCAATCAATCAATCAATGTTTATTTATATAGCCCTAAATCACAAGTGTCTCAAAGGGCTGCACAAGCCACAACGACATCCTCGGTACAGAGCCCACATAAGGGCAAGGAAAAACTCACCCCAGTGGGACGTCGTTGTGAATGACTATGAGAAACCTTGGAGAGGACCGCATATGTGGGTAACCCCCCCCACCCCCCCTCTAGGGGAGACCGAATGCAATGGATGTCGAGTGGGTCTAACATACTATTGTGAGAGTACAGTCCATAGTGGATACAACATAATAGTGAGAGTCCAGTCCATAGTGGGGCCAGCAGCAAACCATCCCGAGCGGAGACGAGTCAGCGGCGCAGTGATGTTCACAACCGATACACAGGCGAGCGGTCCACCCCGGGTCCTGACTCTGGACAGCCAGCACTTATTTAAAGGCTAGAGTATACAAATGAGTTTTAAGATTGGACTTAAATGCTTCTACTGAGGTAGCATCTCTAACTGTTACCGGGAGGGCATTCCATAGTACTGGAGCCCGAATAGAAAACGCTCTATAACCCGCAGACTTTTTTTGGGCTCTGGGAATCACTAATAAGCCGGAGTTCTTTGAACGCAGATTTCTTGCCGGGACATATGGTACAATACAATCAGCAAGATAGGATGGAGTTAGACCGTGTAGTATTTTATACGTAAGTAGTAAAACCTTAGTCGCATCTTAAGTGCACAGGAAGCCAGTGCAGGTGAGCCAGTGTAGGCGTAATATGATCAAACTTTCTTGTTCTTGTCAAAAGTCTAGCAGCCACATTTTGTACCAATTGTAATCTTTTAATGCTAGACATAGGGAGACCCGAAAATAATACGTTACAGTAGTCGAGACGAGACGTAACGAACGCATGACTAATGATCTCAGCGTCACTAGTGGATAAAATAGAACGAATTTTAGCGATATTACGGAGATGAAAGAAGGCCGTTTTAGTAACACTCTTAATGTGTGATTCAAACAAGAGAGTTGGGTATTTAATAAATGTCGGTGTCTAGCAGGACCGATAATCAGCATTTCCGTTTTCTTGGCGTTGAGTTGCAAGAAGTTAGCGGACATTCATTGTTTAATTTCATTAAGACACTCCCCCAGCTGACTACAATCCGGCGTGTTGGTCAGCTTTAGGGGCATGTAGAGTTGGGTGTCATCAGCATAACAGTGTATTACAGGTGTAGATCCACCCATGGCATGTGTTTACATTCAGGACCGCTATCTTTTGTTAACGGTGCTGCCGATGAGCTGTTGTATCCTCCGACAGTGTGTAGTGAAGCATGTTTAGCTATTCCTCGTCCTGCAGGGATGATACTTGTAAGAAACATACTTTATTTGTCACCATGGAGGCGAGGATTAGTGATTTAGAAGTAGCTAAAACACTGCCGACTACGGATGGACGTTAGCCGCTAGCTAGCTAGCCATGTCTTAAAGCACCTCTTCCTGAAGGCGTTTCAGTGTTATAACTTCACCTTTATCGTTAGTTTTTGAGCCAAAATGCGTCCGTTCCCCCTTTTCTGTCTACACACTGTTGCGCGACCAGTCTTCCTCTCAGGGAATCAAACACATTGGTCAATACCAAATTCTTTTTGATGACATATATGTTGAGTAAAAAGGACCCCAGAGACAGAATGGTACTTTTACTAAAGCTTTAGGAGACCAGCCCTTACAATGCGACAATATCATCAGCAAGAAGAGGTCTAAATTCAAACAAAAAGAGTCAGCTTATGTCGAGCAAAAACAGCCCCTCTCGCCCAGAAAGGACCACCGCTGCTTCTTCAAAACAGATAAGGAGCTAGCCAAAACAGTAACAATCAAGAGCCTTTAAGACAAGAGTTTACTAGCGGACATAAGATAAAAGCAAGGAGGTCAGGAGAAGACACTACACGGGAAATACTAGCTGGTTTAAACATGACTATGGATTAAAAAAGAACACTTAAAAATACCTAATTCTCACAACACCTTGTCTGCTTGTAAGTACTCTGTGATTGTGCGATGCCGAACACGCTTCTCTGCTCGTAAAACCAGCAATGTGACGACGGCACGCCATCATGCCTGTTAATTTAAAAAAAATATACAAAAAAAAATATATATATATACATACATACATACATATCAACTGAATACACAGTATATTGAGTAAAAAGGACCCCAGAGACAAAATGGTACTTGGCCAAGTTTTACTAAAGCTTTAGGAGACCAGCCCTTACAATGCGACAATATTATCAGCAAGAAGAGGTCTAAATTCAAACAAAAAAGAGTGAAAATGAGTGTTGCAAGAGCGAAAACGGCCCCTCTGGCCCAGAAAGGAGCGCGGCTGCTTCTTCAAAACATATAAGGAGCTAGCCTAAACAGCTCTGTGAGCCGAAAATCAGGAGCCCTTGAGACGAAACAAAGAGTTTACTAGTGGACATAAGATAAAAGCAAGGAGGTCAGGAGAAGACACACGACACGGGAAAATACTAGCTTGTTTAAACATGACTATGGATTCAAAAATAACACATAAAAATATCTCATCCTTACAACACCTTGTCTGCTTGTAAGTACTCCGTGATTGTGCGCTGCCGAACACGCTCCTCTGCTCGTAAAACCAGCAACGTGACGACGGCACGCCGTCATGCCTGTTAATAAGACTTAGACTTAGACTTAGACTTCCTTTTTATTGTCATTCAAATTTGAACTTTACAGCACAGATAAGAACGGAATTGCGTTGCATTAGCTCATGGTAGTGCAGGATAAAAAAGCAATGATGTGCATATATAAATAAATAAATAAATATAAATATATATATAAGTATCCATCCATCCATCCATTTTCTACCGCTTATTCCCTTTGGGGTCGCGGGGGGCGCTGGAGCCTATCTCAGCTACAATCGGGCGGAAGACGGGGTACACCCTGGACAAGTCGCCACCTCATCGCACGGCCAACACAGATAGACAGACAACATTCACACTCACATTAACAGTCACGGGGAGAACATGCAAACTCCACACAGAAAGATCCCGAGCCTGGGATTTAACCCCAGACTACTCAGCAACTTTGTATTGTGAGGCAGACGCACTAACCCCTCTTCCACCGTGCTGCCCTATATATAAATAAATAAATATATATAAATATATATAAATAAATAAATAAATTACTGTACAGATAAGTATATTGCACTTTCTCACATGCGTCCACATCTATGGATGTATGTTATATTGACTTTTTTATTCCAGTGAGTTAATCCATTTTGGGGGGAGTTGAGGGGATAATTGAATTGTGATGCGTTCAAGAGTCTTACGGCTTGAGGGAAGAAGCTGTTACAGAACCTGGAGGTTCTGCTTTGGAGGCTGCGGAACCTCTTTAATAAAATAAATTAAAAAAAAAAAAAAAAAAATATATACACTATATTGCCAAAAGTATTTGTCCACCTGCCTTTACTCATATATATGAACATGAAGTGCCATCCCATTCCTAACCCATAGGGTTCAATATGATGTCAGTCCACCTTTTGCAGCTATTATAGCTTCAACTTTTCTGGGAAGGCTGTCCACAAGGTTGCGGAGTGTGTATATAGGAATTTTCCACCATTCTTCCAAAAGCGCATTGGTGAGGTCACACACTGATGTTGGTCGAGAAGGCCTGGCTCTCCGTTCTAATTCATCCCAAAGGAGTTCTATCGGGTTCAGTTCAGGTCAAGTTCATCCACACCAGACTCTGTCATCCATGTCTTTATGGACCTTGCTTTGTGCACTGGTGCTCAGTCACGTTGGAAGAGGAAGGGGCCCGCTCCAAACTGTTGGAGCTTTGAATGTTTTGGTTTCCTGGAGCATTCAAAGTTCCTTTCACTGCAACTAAGGGGCCAAGCCCAACTCCTGAAAAAACAACCCCACACCATAATTCCTCCTCCACCAAATTTCACACTCGGCACAATGCAGTCCGAAATGTACCGTTCCAAACCTCCAAACCCAGACTGGTCCATCAGATTGCGGAAAATGCCTAAGTGCTTGATTTTATACACCTGTGCCAAGGAATTAGGACACCTGATTTAGATTATTTGGATGGGTGGCCAAATACTTTTGGCAATATAATGTGTATACACACATATATGTATATATGAGGCTATTTTAGCAACAATGGCGGCCTGAATATTCATGAGCCTCAAGCAATCGGAATCAAAGTCTTCATGTGGCTCTCGCGTGAGAAGTGGTCTGTGAATCACCCCGCCTTGTCGCCTCATGAAATCGCACTGCGAGATAAACTGTGAAATATTTACACACATCGCTGCGTGACTGCTAAGCACAACGCACCGGGGTTTTGTCGGGCTTTCCAGGTACTTTGCGCCGTTGGGACAGCTACGGAGGCGTAAACGCCCTGGCCCGCGCGCGCGTGTGTGTGTAGCGCTCAGCCTCTGTTGGCGCCATGTTCACACAGCCAGGGATGCATGTTCATTTGCATGCACGCGTGTTCATGCTCGGATGTCTAGTGTGTGTGTGTGTGTGTGTGTGTGTGTGTGTGTGCACGTGCACATGTGAGGCCTGTTCCCAGCCATCCGAGCAGACAGGTGTCAGGTCGTATCAATGCGCTGCTCCGGTGACCAGGTGAAAACCTGCAGGAGAAAAGGTGAATCAGTCGGCCATCCCCAAAAAACACACATGATGGTACACACACACACACACACACACACACACACACACACACACACACACACACACACACACACACATTGCATAACTCGGTCCTCACAGACACAAAAGCGTTTGGATGCGTGTGCACATTGTCGGACTGATTGGCACGGCAATTAAAGGGAAAAAAAAAAGCACTCACCAAATCTACTTGACGCCTCCTACTAATTACCTATCCATTTTTAAACCTCTGCTTACTCGGGCGTTGTTTTTTTAGTCCACGGCAACTGATGGATGGATTGTGTGAATGTTCAGAGCGCTCTGAAGTGTACTGGCGAACAATCCCGCTCATTATAGCTGTCATAGGAAAGGTCAGATTCCATTAAATTAAAATAAAACCTGATTCTTTTTGTCTCGGCGGATCCGAAAAGGAAATCCAGGATGTGGCAAATTTGCTTTGAGGTTGAACAATCTGAGAATATTTCTCCAAAATGTGAAAAAAATAAAATAAAAATGCAATATTTCTTATCAAAGTTATTTTTTTTTCTTTTTAAAAGGCATGTTGAAATTGAGGTGATTAAATTGATTGAAGTACATTTTCGCAATATTACCTTTTCGAGGTACGAGCTGCGTCACAAAACCAACGAAAACCTGTATCCCCAAGTCAATCAATCAATCAATCAATGTTTATTTATATAGCCCTAAATCACAAGTGTCTCAAAGGGCTGCACAAGCCACAACATCATCCTTGGTACAGAGCCCACATAAGGGCAAGGAAAAACTCACCCCAGTGGGACGTCGATGTGAATGACTATAAGAAACCGTGGAGAGGACCGCATATGTGGGTAACCTCCCCCTCTAGGGGAGACCGAATGCAATGGATGTCGAGTGGGTCTGACATAATATTGTGAGAGTCCAGTCCAAGTACCACTGTGCATAAAATATAACGCTGATTAAAAAAAATTTGGGGGGAGAAAATAAAGTCAAATTCAGGAATTCAATGGAGTCACCCAAACAATTGGAAGCCTGGGGCTTAATCGTTTTGCAATGCAGTCTGCTAAAAATGGTAGAAAGCGCCATTCTATTATAGCAACTGACCATGTGGTCAAAGTTGTCACAAGACACATTTCAAGATACTCATTACTCTACTGCCGTCTGGTGGCCAAAGTGGATAAAAAGTTAAAAAAGTTAAAGTACCAATGATTGTCACACTAGGTGTGGCGAAATTATTCTCTGCATTTGACCCATCATCCTTGATCTTCCCTGGGAGGTGAGGGGAGCAGTGAGCAGCAGCGGTGGCCGCACCTGGGAATCGTTTTTGGTGATTTAACCCCCAATTCCAACCCTTGATGCTGAGTGCCAAGCAGGGAGGTAATGGGTCCCATTTTTATAGTCTTTGGTATGACTCGGCCGGGGTTTGAACTCACAACCTACCGATCTCAGGGCGGACACTCTAACCACTAGGCCACTGAATAGGTGCAACCACCCCAAATTTGTCACGTTTCCTGTGTCAGGCAAACTGCGACGAATGAGGCCACATGACTCCCCTTCCTACTGTATGCCATTTAGGCACCCTGAGCAAAACAGGGATGTGTGGTAATTATTTTGATCTTCTGGTCATATTACGGTACCGACGGTCTCAACGGTACTAATTTAATGGACGTTTGCGTGTGTTAATAAATATAAATTGTTTTTGATAATTAAATAAATATTTTTATTGCAACATCTAAAAATTTGCTGATTATGGTAACTTCCGTTCAGTTGTCATATCTTGTTTTTTTTTGTGTCTCAATTACAGTTGCAAGTCCAAAACCTCACATGGCCTTATGATGTGTTTTTCAATGCGCCCTAAAAAGTGTTAATACTGTAAGTATTGCGATTGTAGCGTGGATCTCAGTTGTAGTTTTCGCCAACACATTTGGAGGTGTTGAAATCGCCGTGTGAAATTGCTAATGCTAACCAGTAGCACGTCCATAGCAAAGCCAGTGTACATTAGCGTCAAACTAGCGCATTTTTGGAAAAGTGGAGGCTTACTTTAGTTACGTTGGAGCGTTTTCTTTTTGAGTCAGTCACTTTGTTGGCGTCGAAAATTGCTGGGAAATAGTTTGGCTCAGTCTGCTGTCAGTGCTGCTGGAGTGATCGCCAAGTGCCGAAGCGCCGGCTGATTTTGCAACCGGGTACCGTAAAATGGCTCCGTTGGATTTTACTTGCCGAGTAGGACCGGCGGGGCTCGGCCGGTGCCAAAAAAGTAGCGGATTCTGTACCCTTCCCTACTTCTGGTGATGGTAAGGTCTTCTCGCAGAAAAAGTACATGAGGGATGTGAGAAATTCCTCTGAAAAAGAATGTGATGAAAAAAACGGCGTGGAAGTCGTTCCCTACCCGTTCCACGGATATCAAAAATGCACTAGCTTGATGCTAATATACACTGGCTTTGCTATTGACATGCTACAGGTTAGCATTAGCGATTTTACATGGTGTCAAACACTTCCAAATGTGTTAATAAAACCTACATATAAGGTTCACTTTACAGTCAAACAGCTGGTGCGTAATAAGTACAATACTTACAGTATTAACACTTATTAGGGCACAACAAAAAACCCTATACACCTCCGCCATCTAACGCCTTGGACTTGAAACTTAATGTCGATTATATCATCAAAAACAATTCATTATTTAAATAATAAATAATAATAATAAATTATTATTATTATTATTTATTATATATATATATATATATATATATATATATATATATATATATATATTATATGTATATATATTATAATTTATTATATATATATTATTATTATTTATTATTTAACAATACCAAAAATTGGTACTGTTGAGTACCGGTATCGATTCCCAGGTACCGGGAATCGTTACTAATCGGTTCAAATGTGAATGGTACCCATCATTAGCGTGAACATATATAAGTAAATAATTTTTGGAATCAGATAAATCACACTTTTGCACTCTGGTTAATCGCGATTAATCGCAGTGAATTGCTTCCTTGCATAATTTAAATTGACTTAAAAAAAACATTCCAGCATTTTGACCAAAATGCAATTTTATCAACAGTATTTTTTTTTGTTTAAGTGGCGACAAATGGCCCCATTTTTCACGATTTACCTGACACATTTGGAGGGGAGCACTATCCACTTTAGCCGCCAGACGGCCGTAGAGTCTTGCACATCTTAAAACGTGGCAACTCTAGCTCTGACCACGGCGTCAGTTGCTATGTCGAGTGGCGCTTTCCATCATTTCCAGCAGACTGCATTGCAAAACGATTAACCCCCAATCTTCCAATTGTTTGGGTGACTCCATTAAAATCCTAAATTTGGCTTTAATTTAATTTACATATTTTAATCAATTTAATCGCCTCAATTTTAACATGTACAATGCCTTTTAAAAAGAAAATAATAACTTTTCGATAAGAAATATTGCATGAAAAACCATACACAAGAATGCACGGAAGGACAAACAACATAATAGTTTCATGAAGTCGAGTATAAAAACGTACATCATTTACCTTGGAGAGTGGACTCCGATGGTATCTCCTTCTCTGTCAAACACACCTTCTGCATCTGCTCCATATTTTCATGGATAAATGGCTGCCGTTTGGATCTTATTTTAACTTGGTGCAGACGAGCAGTGATACGCTCGTTTTGAACACACCCGTGGATGAAATTCCGTACTTGTTCCCTCCTTCCTTGCGTTAAGTCAGGTCAGTTGCTGTTATTACCCGCCTGTGTGTGTGTATAGTTGTCAGTGTGTGTGTGTGTGTGTGTGTGTGTGTGACTGGGGTGACCTTATTTGTTTCGTTGGGATCCCTCTCGCCCAGTTATCGCCCCATCTTCCGGTAATCCTCAGGACTGGCAAGGTCCCCTTGTTATTTAATCCCCTGTGTGCTAGGTCTTAGCATTTCTGAATAGAATTCCAACAAAGCCAGGTTTTAAGCTTGTAACCATGTCTCAGTGCCTTATTGTTATAACAAACCCAAGTGCCTTAAAGTAAAAGTACACATTTTTTGGGGGCGTTTTGAAGACAAGAACACGTCTTTCCCTTCTATGTGCGGTCAAGTAGTAAAAAATTGCTAGTACCAGGCAGCTAAGAAGTAAGTAATGATGGTAAATGACAAACCCAAGTGCCTTAAAGGAAAACTACACTTTTTGGGGGGAATTTTGAAGACAAAAACACACGTCTTTTTTTTATGTGCGTTCTAAGTAGTAAAAAACTGCTAGTACCAGGCGGCTAAAAAGTAAGTAATGGGGGGGTAAATTACCTTTTTTTTTTTTTTTTGCTGCTGCTGTTACATATACTGTAATATTGTACATGGTAATTGGGATTTGTTATATATTGTATATATTATATAAAAATATAATAAAATAATATATCAGTATATATTATATACTGTATATATAATATGTAAATATTACATATATGTTCTATTTTATATTGCTACTATGGTAAATTTTTAGTCTACTTAATACCTGCGTTATCCTTTCCAACCTTACCCTTTCCATCCTTTGAAACTGAGCTACCGTGTGGAACAATTTTCCTTGTGGATCAATAAAGTTTGTCTAAGTCTAAATCTAAGTCACTGCGTTTAGACTGAAGTCACATTTGAAAAGATCGGATTCCAATCGGATTCCTGATTCCTGATGTGGCCTAGATCTGATGCCAAAAGATCAAATTTGGAGCACTTTTGTCACGGCCCGGGCACACACCAGTGCACATTCATCTGTGCGCTGCGCTGGGTGCACCTCTAAGCACGCTCCTGCGCGCGCCACTCCGGCTGCAGCAAGCAGCTGCTTTCCATCAGCACTCAACACACCTGTCGCTGATGAGCTCCCTGGGTTTCTCAAGCCAGTGCAGACCTGCGTTCCGGGCCAGAACGTAGCGACCTGTTCCCGTACAGTAAGCCGTCATATCTAGCTCTATGCACACTCTCTCTCTCTCTCTATTTTTCTCCCTCTCCGTGTCTCGTGTCCCTTGTCGTCTTCCAGCTGCATTCCTCCGTTCCCGCGTCACGAGCTGTGTGTCTCGTCTCCCCGTATTCCCCTCTGGTTCCCTGGCTGCCCCTTTTGGATCTCGACCTCCCGCCTGGACACTGACTTTTGACGCCTCGCTCCTGCCCTCGACATCACGCCTGCTCACGGACCTCCGAGCCTGCCTTGCCCCTCTTCGACTTCCGCCTCTCACTCAACACGCACCTTCAACAACTCCCGGTAACACTCAACACATAATCACTACATATAGGCGCACACATACACATTTTGGTTTAGTTACACGCCTCATTGCATATTGTATATATAAAATAAATAGAGCTAAAATGACGTCCTGCATTCTGTGCCGTCTTTTTCCCCTGTACCGTAACAACTTTGGCAAAAAAAATAAATATCAGATCTGGGTCACTTGAAGTGGCAACAAAAGTTAGATTTGGTCTGCATAACGGACGTCAAATTGGTCGGCATTCTTCTGTCAGCCACCTCCTTAATGCTGTCTAGTGGGCAACCTAGGACGGAGTCAGCTCTCTTAATCAGTTTATTAAGTCTGTTCCTCTCTCGGAACGTGTTGCCCCCACCCATACTTGCCAACCCTCCCGATTTTTCCGGGAGACTCCCGAATTTCAGTGCTCCTACCGAAAATCTCCCGGGGCAACCATTCTGCCGAATTTCTCCCGATTTTCACCCGGTCAACAGTAGTAAGGGCGTGCCGTGATAGCACTGCCTTTAGCGTCCTCTACAACCTGTCGACGCGTCCGCTTTTTCACCATACGAACAGCGTGCTGGCCCAGTCACATGTTGCATGCGGCTTCTGCATACACACGAAAGTGACTGCAAGACATACTTGATCAACAGCCATACAGGTCACACTGAGGGTGGCCTTATAAACAACTTTAACACTGTTAAAAATATGCGCCACACTGTGAACCCACAAACACATTTCGGGAGAACATCCGCACCGTAACACAACATAAACACAACAGAACAAATACCCAGAATCTCTTGCATCCCTAACTCTTCCGGGCTACAATATACACCCCCGCTACCACCAAACCCCGCCCCCCAAACCCTGCACATCTCAACCCCCCCCCAATCTCCCCAATTCGAAGGTCTCAAGGTTGGCAAGTATGCCCCCACCCCAGCAAAGTGTCATAAAAGGTGCACAGCAGTGACCCGCACACCCCGAAAGACCTCAGTTGCTCTGATTACTGCTTTGCACACTCTTGGCATTCTCTCGATGAGGTTCAAGACTGTTGGAAAACCATTTCAGGTGACTAACGCATCGTCATGGACCCACAATCAGCTAAACAGACTCAATAACTCCACAGTGACATTTAGGTAAATTTACTAGGGAATTTGTGGAACTGAAACAATACAAAAAGAATGCCATTTAAGTTAAAAATACTGACACAGACACACGTAACCGTGTTAGCATATTAGCTAATGCTAACGGCGCTAGCGTCATTACATTACGGTAGCACATACAAACATGCAAAAAAAGACTCCTACAGACATCACACATGGGACGGTTTAGTAAGTACCGTATTTCCTTGAATTAGCGCCGGGGCGGTAATTAATTTAAAACCTCTTCTCACTCCGGCGCTTACCAAAGGCATGCGGTAAATTTAGGCCTGCACTTATAAATTTGAGTGTGATGTAAGGATACCATCATGAAAAGCCTCATTTAATATAAAAAACGTTATTATGATCTTACCTTTACTTATAAATGAAGTCCATGCGCCGCTCCTTCTGAACAAAAGTATCGATAACTTGTTTATAGACGTCTTCCTTATCTTTCTTCAGTTTTAAAAGTCTCTCTGTCTCGATGGAGATCTTCCTTTAATTATTACCTACTGCTTCGATTGAAAGTCCAGTTTAGAAAACTGTTGTTGTCACTCCTTCTGCAGCCGAGTAGTCGCAAGAAGGATCACTAGCGCCCTCTACCACCATGAGGCGGGAGTTATTTAATGACTCATATTTGACACACGCAGCTATATTAATAAAACATTTTTACTGTTCTTTTTAGCATATTCAATAGCTTGGACCTTAAATCCTACTGAATAGCTCTTTATCTTCTTCCCTTTATGCGATTTTAAATTATTGAATTAGCCTCCTCCATTTTGGAAAATGATGCCTTCTGAACAAAAGTATCGACAACTTGTTTATTATTCTTCAGTTTTAAAAGTCTCTCTCTGTCTCGATGGAGATCTTCCTTTAATTATTACCTGCTGCTTCCATTGAAAGTCCAGTTTAGAAAACTGTTGTTGTCACTTCTTCTGCATCCGAGTAGTCGCAAGAATGATCCCTGGGATCACTAGCGCCCTCTACCACCATGAGGCGGGAGTCATTTAATGACTCATATTTGACACACGCAGCTATATTAATAAAACATTTTTACTGTTCTTTTTAGCATATTCGATAGCTTGGACCTTAAAGGGGAACATTATCACAATTTCAGAATTGTTAAAACCATTAAAAATCAGTTCCCAGTGGCTTATTTTATTTTTCGAAGTTTTTTTCAAAATGTTCCCCAAAACGCAATATCCCTAAAAAAAAGCTTCAAAGTGCCTGATTTTAATCATTGTTATAAACACCCGTCCATTTTCCTGTGACGTCACATAGTGAAGCCAACACAAACAAACATGGCGGAAAGAACAGCAAGCTATAGCGACATTAGCTCGGATTCAGACTCGGATTTCAGCGGCTTAAGCGATTCAACAGATTACGAATGTATTGAAACGGATGGTTGTAGTGTGGAGGCAGGTAGCGAAAACGAAATTGAAGAAGAAACTGAAGCTATTGAGCCATATCGGTTTGAACCGTATGCAAGCGAAACCGACGAAAACGACACGACAGCCAGCGACACGGGAGAAAGCGAGGACAAATTCGGCAATCGCCTTCTAACCAACGATTGGTATGTGTTTGTTTGGCATTAAAGGAAACTAACAACTATGAACTAGGTTTACAGCATATGAAATACATTTGGCAACAACATGCACTTTGAGAGTGCAGACAGCCCAGTTTTCATCAATTAATATATTCTGTAGACATACCCTCATCCGCGCTCTATTCCTGAAAGCTGATCTGTCCAGTTTTGGAGTTGATGTCGGCAGGCCAGGGAAGCTAGGGTCGATAGCTCGCTCGTCTGCGGGAACAAACTGCCGCCATTTCTTGCCGTGCTACCGAGGTCCTTTGTCCCTGAATTGCTCACACACTCCGGCAGATTCAATGGGGGTCTGGCGGCAGATTTCTTTGACTTTATCGTTGGAAATGCATCTGCTTTGAGTGTCGCAGGATATCCACACATTCTTGCCATCTCTGTCGTAGCATAGCTTTCGTCGGTAAAGTGTGCAGAACAAATGTCCAATTTCTTGCCACTTTCGCATTTTGGGCCACTGGTGCAACTTGAATCCGTCCCTGTTCGTGTTGTTACACCCTCCGACAACACACCGACGAGGCATGATGTCTCCAAGGTACGGAAAACAGTCGAAAAAACGGAAAATAACACAGCTGATTTGACTCGGTGTTTGAGAAAATGGCGGATTGCTTCCCAATGTGACGTCACTTTGTGAGCGAATATTAGAAAGGCGTTCAATTCGCCAAAATTCACCCATTTAGAGTTCGGAAATCGGCTAAAAAAATATATGGCCTTTTTTCTGCAACATCAAGGTATATATTGACGCTTACATAGGTCTGGTGATAATGTTCCCCTTTAAATCCTACTGAATAGCTCTTTCTTTCTTCTTCCCGTTATGCGATTTTAAATGATTGAAATTAGCCTCCTCCATTTTGGAAAATGATGCCTTGAAAGGTGAAGTGTCACTCGTGACGTGACAAGTTTGACCCGGCGGTAAAACGAGGCATATACTAATTATTCTGCAAAAACGAGTAGGCAGTAATTCTAAGCATGCGCTAATTCTAAGCATGCGCTAATTATTTTGCGAAACGAGTTTGACCCGGCGGTAAAACGAGGCATGCGGATAATATATACCCGGCGGAAATTCAAGGAAATACGGTATAAACCGTTTTAGTTATATTGTAAAACTTAACAAACGTTGCTTGGAGTGACGAATGAAAATCAATACAAGTAGAAATGCTACGGACGTTTAGAAGACGATTGAAAGATTGAAAAGTTTTAGCGGAGTCTTGCGTTGAGCCAGGTAAATAAGCTACTCGGAGGCCTGCAAGACCCACAGAAAGCTTTCTCCCCATTTTCAAAAGTAGAAAGAAATTAGAACGAACCCTTCCCAACCCTTTTGATAACAACTTAACAACATCAACGATAACCATACCATGTTCCGCTCATGCAGCCTGTAAACAATCCCTTTAAAGTCAATCTGTGTTAAGTGCTCCCGTGCATTCGGAGTTGTTTATCCTCGTTTTTTATTATTCCGAGGCATTATGAGGTCACGACGCTGCTCGGATACACTTCGTGGAGTTTAATGCGCCGTGGTGGCGCGTCGGAGGATCCGCCCCGCCTGTCGAGTGGGTGATTTACTATGCAGCAGAGGCACACCGGGTCACGCTGCGTAAAAAAACAGTCTGCAGTCGGGATGCCTGCTCGCATCCTTTGACCTGAATCTATTTATGAAGGGACCGCATACAGGACTTAACCGGTTCTTAGTGCTGGCATGAGGGTCTGGACTCAAACAACAAACTGTAACTTTTCTCTCAGCTGCCACCAGCTGTAATTAGAGCACACTGGACTTAATTACCCTCACAAAACTTGCAGCCCCTTGACACTTGTGTGAAGTGGAAAGCACACCAACACACCGCAGACAACGGACAGAAAACTTGGGTCAGTCCTGATTTGTCTTCGGCCAGCAAGTAAACAACTATTTGACATACTCTCTTTTTCGGGTCACACTCTTGTTTTCTTCCCTCCAAGTCTCCGCTCCAGTTTCTGCAGTGACTTAGACTTAGACAAACTTTATTGATCCACAAGGGAAATTATAACTGAGCTACTGTGTGGAACAAAGGATGGAAAGTGTAAGGATGGAAAGGATAATGCAGGTATGAAGTAGACTAAACATGTACCGTAGTAGCAATATAAAATAGAACAGTGGTTCTCAACCTTTTTTCAGTGATGTACCCCCTGTGAAAATGTTTTTAATTCAAGTACCCCCTAATCAGAGCAAAGCATTTTTGGTTGAAAAAAAGAGATAAAGAAGTAAAATACATCACTATGTCATCAGTTTCTGATTTATTAAATTGTATAATAGTGCAAAATATTGCTCATTTGTAGCGGTCTTTCTTGAACTATTTGGAAAAAAAGATATGGAAATAATTAAAAACTTGTTGAAAAATAAACAAGTGATTCAATTATAAATAAAGATTTCTACACATAGAAGTAATCATCAACTTAAAGTGCCCTCTTTGGGGATTGTAATAGAGATCCATCTGGATTCATGAACTTAAAGGCCTACTGAAATGCGATTTTCTTATTTAAACAGGGATAGCAGGTCCATTCTATGTGTCATACTTGATCATTTCGCGATATTGCTATATTTTTGCTGAAAGGATTTAGTAGAGAACATCAACGATAAAATTTGCAACTTTTGGTCGCTGATAAAAAAGCCTTGCCTGTACCGGAAGTAGCAGACGATATGCGCGTGACGCCACAGGTTGTGGAGCTCCTCACATCCGCACATTGTTTACAATCATGGCCACCAGCAGCGAGAGCGATTCGGACCGCGAAAGCGACGATTTCCCCATTAATTTGAGCGAGGATGAAAGATTCGTGGATGGGGAAAGTGAGAGTGAAGGACTAGAGGGAAGTGGGAGCGATTCAGATAGGGAAGATGCTGTGAGAGGCGGGTGGGACCTGATATTCAGCTGGGAATGACTAAAACAGTAAATAAACACAAGACATATATATACTCTATTAGCCACAACACAACCAGGCTTATATTTAATATGCCACAAATTAATCCCGCATAACAAACACCTTCCCCCTCCCGTCCATATAACCCGCCAATACAACTCAAACACCTGCACAACACACTCAATCCCACAGCCCAAAGTACCGTTCACCTCCCCAAAGTTCATACAGCACATATATTTCCCCAAAGTTACGTACGTGACATGCACATAGCGGCACGCACGTACGGGCAAGCGATCAAATGTTTGGAAGCGTACTCATGGTACCGTGTCTGCGTATCCAACTCAAAGTCCTCCTGGTAAGAGTCTCTGTTGTCCCAGTTCTCCACAGGCCAATGGTAAAGCTTGACTTTCATCTTTCGGGAATGTAAACAATGAAACACCGGCTGTGTTTGTGTTGCTGCAGCCGCCCCCAATTCACCGTTTCCCACCTACTGCTTTCTCCTTTGCTGTCTCCATTGTTCATTGAACAAATTGCAAAAGATTCTCCAACACAGATGTCCAGAATACTGTGGAATTTTGCGATGAAAACAGACGACTTAATAGCTGGCCACCATGCTGTCCCAAAATGTCCTCTACAATCCGCGACGTCACGCGCTGACGTCATCATACCGAGACATTTTCAGCAGGATATTTTGCGCGAAATTTAAAATTGCACTTTAGTAAGCTAACCCGGCCGTATTGGCATGTGTTGCAATGTTAAGATTTCATCATTGATATATAAACTATCAGACTGCGTGGTCGGTAGTAGTGGGTTTCAGTAGGGCTTTAATTCTAAACATTACTTCACAAAAAAGAAATCTTTAACATCAATATTTATGGAACATGTCCACAAAAAATCTAGCTGTCAACACTGAATATTGCATTGTTGCATTGTAATGAATGGAATAGCCTACTTGATTTGATGTTCAGTTTATGAACTTACATTCATATTTTGTTGAAGTATTATTCAATAAATATATTTGTAAAGGATTTTTGAATTGTTGCTATTTTTAGAATATTTAAAAAAAATCTCACGTACCCCTTGGCATACCTTCAAGTACCCCCAGAGGTACGCGTACCCCCATTTGTGTCAGGCTTGGACGAAGGAAGGGACTCAGATGCAGAGAGGTGATTCCAAATAAAGCTTTTATTTTGAAAAACTCTTTAAGCCTCCAGAGCCAAGTAAATTCAAATACTATGAAATACAAAAATAGCTATCGACAAAATGTTCCAAAAGGGAAAAACCGAAAATCACTCCAAAAAGGAGGAAATACAAAAATAAGGACAATATATTTAGCACCGTATCTGTTATCGAAAAACTTTAACAAAAAACGCTCCAACAGGAGGAAGAAAATAAAGACTATAAAACTTAACTACTCTAATCAATGTAAACAAAAAATCACTCAAAAAACTTTGAGGAAAAAAATCTTTAAGGAAAAATTATAACTCACCACTGCGGTAGAAAAAGGTAGAATAACAAAAGTCGCTCTGAGGGAGGAAAAAAGTTAATTCCAAATTACCGCGTGGGATATTCTGGAAGCAAAGACGTAGACGTGGGACAAGGCAAGGCATGGACATGAACATGAACATGGAACGCAAGACAGGCATGAAAGCTCGAGACAATCTGGCACAGAACAAGGGGAGGCATGGGCTTATATGGAACATGAGGGTAATGGGAAACAGGTGGAAACAATCAAGGGTCAGGAATGACGTCAGACTGGTGACACAAGAGGAAGGACCCGTGATCGCGGTGTGACAATTTGAGAACCACTGAAATAGAACATATATGTAATATATACATATTGTATATACAGTAGGGTTGTATGGTATACCGGTATTAAAATAGTACCGCGATACTAATGAATCATTTTCGGTACGATACCGCCTCTGAAATGTACCGGTCCACTGCACCCGTGTCGAAGTCAAGTCGTGACATTGCTGGTTTACGAGCAGAGGAGCATGTTCGGCAGCGCACAATCACAGAGTACTTACAAGCAGACACTGTGTAGACAGAAAAGGGAGAACTGACTTATTTTGGCTTAAAAACTAAAGATAAAGGTGAAGCTATAACACTGAAACGCCCTCATTAAGAGGTGCTTTAAGACGTGGCTAGCTCGCGAGCGGCTATTGTCCATCCGCCGTTGGCAGTGTTTCAGCTACTTCTAAATCACTAATCCTCGCTATTCCTCGGAGGCGGAATAGCTAAACATGCTTCACTACACACCGTAGCTCACCGGCATCAAAATGTAAACAAACACCATTGGTGGATCTACACCTAACATCCCCTGTAATTATATCAAGTACAAGCACGTATTGAGTCGATACTACTATGATTATGTCTATATTTTTTGGCATTACAACATCTTCTTTCGTTTTTATAAAATATATATTATGTTTATAAACTCAGGAAATAGGTGCCTGGACACATGAGGACTTTGAATATGACCAATGTATGATCCTGTAACTACTTGGTATCGGATTGATACCTAAATTTGTGGTATCATCCAAAACTAATGTAAAGTATCAAACAGCAGAAGAATAAGTGATTATTGCATTTTAACAGAAGTGTAGATAGAACATGTTGAAACAGAAAGTAAGCAGATATTAACAGTAAATGAACAAGTAGATTAATAATTAATTTTCTACCACTTGTCCTTCATAATGACAAAATAATAGAATGATAAATGACACAATATGTTACTGCATATGTCAGCAGACTAATTAGGAGCATTTGTTTGTTTATTTACTACTAAAAGATGAGTTGTCTAGTACGTTCACTATTTTATTTAAGGACTTAACTGCAATAAGAAATGTACCCTAAGATTTTTGTTAAAATAAGGCCAACAATGCAATTTTTTTGTAGTCCCCTTTATTTAGAAAAGTACCGAAAATGTTTTGGTACCGGTACCAAAATATTGGTATCATTACAACACTAATACAGTATATGATATATACTGATAAATTACATTATATAATGTTTTTATATAATATATACTATAAAAAATATAAAAAATATACATTATAAACAAAGAGAGGTAGCTAACATAGAAGGCGTCAGGTATTAGACAAATATCATCTATTGCTGTATGGCGAGTGATTATACAGCTGGCTGAAGTGCGGAATGAAGGAGTTCTTGAATCGAACACTGTGGGAACGAAGCTGAAGGAGCCTGTTGGAGTATAAACTCCGCTGTCCCTCAATTGTCAGGTGGAGTGGGTGGGCAGGATTGTCCATGATGGCCAGCACTTTGTCCAGTGTCCTCCTGTCACTCACTGACACAAACGCCTCCAAATGCGTGACAATAGTTTGGCCGGCTTTCCGGATCAGTTTGTCAATCCGGTTTGAGTCCCTTTTGCTGGTGCTGCTGCCCCAACAAACCACTGCAAAGTACAGGGCACTGGCCACAACAGACTGAAAACAGATCTCCGACAGCTAGCTGCACACATTAAAAGACCTAATCTACCTCAGGAAAAAGAGTCTTGTACAAACCCCGTTTCCATATGAGTTGGGAAATTGTGTTAGATGTACATATAAACGGAATACAATGATTTGCAAATCCTTTTCAACCCATATTCAATTGAATATGCCACAAAGACAAGATATTTTATGTTCAAACTCATAAACTTTTTTTTTTTTTTTGCAAATAATCATTAACTTAGAATTTCATGCCTGCAACACGTGCCAAAGTAGTTGGGAAAGGGCATGTTCACCACTGTGTTACATGGCCTTTCCTTTTAACAACACTCAGTAAACGTTTGGGAACTGAGGAGACACATTTTTTAAGCTTCTCAGGTGGAATTCTTTCCCATTCTTGCTTGATGTACAGCTTAAGTTGTTCAACAGTCCGGGGGTCTCCGTTGTGGTATTTTAGGCTTCATAATGCGCCACACATTTTCAATGGGAGACAGGTCTGAACTACAGGCAGGCCAGTCTAGTACCCGCACTCTTTTACTATGAAGCCACGTTGATGTAACACGTGGCTTGGCATTGTCTTGCTGAAATAAGCAGGGGCGTCCAATGGTAACGTTGCTTGGATGGAAACATACGTTGCTCCAAAACCTGTATGTAGCTTTCAGCATTAATGGCGCCTTCACAGATGTGTAAGTTACCCATGTCTTGGGCACGAATACACCCCCATACCATCACACATGCTGGCTTTTCAACTTTGCGCCTATAACAATCCGGATGGTTCTTTTCCTCTTTGGTCCGGAGGACACGACGTCCACAGTTTCCAAAAACAATTTGAAATGTCGACTCATCAGACCACAGAACACTTTTCCACTTTGTATCAGTTCATCTGACATGAGCTCAGGCCCAGCGACGCAGACGGCGTTTCTGGGTGTTGTTGATAAATGGTTTTCGCCTTGCATAGGAGAGTTTTAACTTGCACTTACAGATGTAGCGACCAACTGTAGTTACTGACAGTGGGTTTCTGAAGTGTTCCTGAGCCCATGTAGTGATATCCTTTACACACTGATGTCGCTTGTTGATGCAGTACAGCCTGAGGGATCGAAGGTCACGGGCTTAGCTGCTTACGTGCAGTGATTTCTCCAGATTCTCTAAACCCTTTGATGATATTACGGACCGTAGATGGTGAAATCCCTAAATTCCTTGCAAAAGCTGCTTGAGAAAGGTTTTTCTTAAATTGTTCAACAATTTGCTCACGCATTTGTTGACAAAGTGGTGACCCTCGCCCCATCCTTGTTTGTGAATGACTGAGCATTTCATGGAATCTACTTTTACACCCAATCATGGCACCCACCTTTTCCCAATTGGCCTGTTCACCTGTGGGATGTTCCAAATAAGTGTTTGATGAGCATTCCTCAACTTTATCAGTATTTATTGCCACCTTTCCCAACTTCTTTGTCACGTGTTGCTGGCATCAAATTCTAAAGTTAATGATTATTTGCAAAAAAAAAAAGTTTTTCAGTTTGAACATCAAATATGTTGATTTTGTAGCATATTCAACTGAATATGGGTTGAAAATGATTTGCAAATCATTGTATTCCGTTTATATTTACATCTAACACAATTCCCAACTCATATGGAAACGGGGTTTGTAATGCCCTTCTTTTATACAGCTTTGCTGTTGTCCTTCCAGTCCAGTCTGCTGTTCTAGTGGACTCCCAGGTACTTATACTGCCCCACTAGTGCCATCTCCCAACCCTGGATCTTGATGGGCTCCACAGGGGTCATTCTCTTCTTGAAGTCGATGACCATCGATTGTCCACATTAAGGAGCAGATGGTTAGCCTGAGACCACTCCACAAAGTCAGCAATCAGTGTCCTGTACTCCAATTCCTGTTCCTCTCCGACAGCAGAGTCTGTGAGTTGAAAGGTCTATCTTGACTTGGGCAACATCATGTGGACAATCAAGTCTAAACACCACAAGAAGTGACCAAGCCAGACCATACGGAATTAATATCTCTTTTGCATCTACTGTAAAACTAGGTCAATGATTTTACTACATGTCGTAGGTGTTTGATTGACTTGAAATTTGGTCTGTGACTATGCGATATGGACAAAATTTTACAGTACAGGCCAAAACTTTGGACACACCTTCTCATTCAATGCGTTTTCTTTATTTTCATGACTATTTACTATTTTATTTAACTACGGCCCGCAGGCCGGATCCGGCCCCCCAGCATCCAAAATCCGGCCCACGGGAAGTCCTATGTAAAAACATTTTTTTTTTTTTTTTACATTTTTATTAATTTTTTTTAATTTATTTATTTATTTTTATCTTTCCTTTCTAATCCATTTTCTACCGCTTGTTACTCCCGGTGTCTCCTAACCGCTCAGGCCGATCATACTGTCTAAAAATTAATTTTCCCATCGATAAGGTGACAATGTTAAATGTTGATGAACATCAATGTTAATTGATGTTAAGTGACAAACCGGATTATAAAGTGAAGTGAAGTGAATTACATAGCGCATTTTCTCAAGTGACTCAAAGTGCTTTACATTGTGAAACCCAATATCTAAGTTACATTTAAACCAGTGTGGGTGGCACTGGGAGCAGGTGGGTAAAGTGTCTTGCCCAAGGACACAACGGCAGTGACTAGGACGACGAAAGCGGGGATCGAACCTGCAACCCCCAAGATGCTAGCACGGCCGCTCTACCAACCGAGCTATACCGCCCCAAAGACAATGTGTGTGTGTATATATATATATATATATATATATATGTATATATATATTTATATATATGTGTATATATATATGTATATATATATATATATATATATATATATATATATATATATATATATATATATATATATATATATATATATATATATATATATATATATGTATGTATATATATATATATATATGTATATATATATATATATATATATATATATATGTGTATATATATATATATGTGTATATATATTTTTATATATATATATATATATATATATATATATATATATGTATATATATATATATATATGTATATATATATATATATATATATATATATATGTATATATATATATATATATATATGTATATATGTATGTATATATATATATATATGTATATATATATATATATATGTGTATATATATATATATATATATATATATATATATATATATATATATATATATATATATATATATATATATATGTATATATATATGTATATATATATATATATATATATATGTATATATATATATATACAAATGAGTCTTTTTTTGTTTTGTTTACTGTAGCAATATGGTTAACGTTTTGGAGAGCACCACACAACTTTTTGTGTGTGAGCGCTGACAGTTAAGCTTAATGTTGTTGTGTTGTTTGATTAAAAAATACATTATTGAGCTGTTATATATACATATACAGTACAGGCCAAAAGTTTGGACACACCTTCTCAATCAATGCGTTTTCTTTATTTTCATGACTATGTACATTGTAGATTGTCACTGAAAGCATCAAAACTATGCTTGTGGAGTTATGTACTTAACAAAAAAAGGTGAAATAACTGAAAACTGTCATGATCTGTGGCCCGGATCATGTTTTTGTTATTTTCTGATGATTTTGGACTCCCTTAGTTCCTGTTGTTGTGCACCCTTGAGTTTGTTTAGTTACCATGGCTACTTATTATTTTCACCTGCCTCTGATTGGTGTTCGGGACGCTCACCTGTTTCTCGAGCACTAATCAGAAGCATTATTTATGCCTGCCTTTGCCAGTAAAACTTCTTTGTTTGCTTCATGCTCCTGTCACGTGAGTACTCCTTGTCTTGAGTGTATGCTAAGTGGTAGCGATAGCTTCCAGTGCGATCGGCACATTTTTCCGTCGGCTTGTTTCCTGTTTTTTTGTACTTCCTTGACTTCTCAAGAATAAATCATGTTCCTACCTGCAAGTCCTGTCCCGAGTGGTCCGTTTTCATCCCGGGGGAACGAACCTTGCAGGATGCCGCAACCCCGTCGTGACAAAAACATGATTTTATATTCGAGTTTCTTCAAAATAGCCACCCTTTGCGCTGATTACTGCTTTGCACACTCTTGGTATTCTCTCGATGAGCTTCAAGAGGTTCAAGACTGTTGGAAAACCATTTCAGGTGACTACCTCTTGAAGCTCATTGAGAGAATGCCATCGAGCTAAAAGCCGGAACTGTCTCAAGGTGTCAGGGAGCTGGGCTTACCAACGCTAGCATCTTTTACTATCCTGTCTGCAGAGGTGAGAGATCAGAGTGGAGACTTGGTCTTTCTTTGTAAGCTAGTCTTGTACCCCAGGATAAGGAAAGTTCAGGTCAGCAAAATCAGACGGCTAAGCAAAATCCTAAACACGGTGGTCAACCAAGCATGTTACTGAGGAGTTTAAGGTTATCCCTGTGTAGACTGGAACATCCAACTCTTGAGTATTTATGGATTTTGGCTGGAGAGCTCCTGATACGTTGCATGTATCTGCCCACTGGCCCATGGATTTTGTCCCGTCAGTCGTTCAGCACACGTTCTTTTGGACATATGGATTAGCATTTATGACAAGGGCGTCAAACTTAATCGCATATGGCAGAGGCGTAAAACTTGTTTTCATTGAGGGCCACGTTGCCTTCATGGCTGCTCTCAGAAGGCCACTTGTTACGGTGAAAATAGATTAATTATAATGTATCAATCAAAGTTTATTTATATAGCCCTTAATCACATATGTCTCAAAGGGCTGCGCAAGCCACAACGACATCCTTGGCTCAGATCCCACACCAGGGCAAGAAAAAACTCAACCCAATGGGATACAATGAGAAACCTTTGAGGGGACCCCCCGGGCGACCGGTGCAATGGACGTCGAGTGGATCTAGTTAATAGTGTGAGAGTCCAGTCCTTAGTGGGGCCAGCAGGGGATCATCTTGAGTGGAGACAAGTCAGCAGCGCAGAGACGTCCCCAACTGATGCACAGATGAGTGGTCCACCCCGGTTCCTGACTTTAAACAGCTAGCGCAGCATCTGTGGTCACCTAATAACCTCTCCACGCTGAAGAGGGTGGCAGAGTAGAAAAGAGACGGCAGATCAACTGGTCTAAAAGTGGGGTCTATTTAAAGGCTCGCGTATACAAATGAGTTTTAAAATGGGACTTAAATGCTTCTACTGAGGTAGCATCTCTAACTGTGGTAGCATCGTATAATCGCCTCATTATGTTTTTACCCAATTCCCTATGGATTAGATTATTCCACCTTTTATGTACAAATTGATGGAGAACAAACTTGCTTTTAAAATCATAAGTCGGGGAGACAAGCATTTTGTTCTAACAAAATATGTCTGGAATATATAAAACAGGAATGTCGCAACTTTTTCCGACAAGGGCCACATATTAAAAAGTCGAAGTATTTTCTGAAGTATTCCTGAGCCCATGTGGTGATATCCTTTACACACTGATGTCACTTTTTGATGCAGTACCGCCTGAGGGATCGAAGATTTGTAATATTATCGCTTACGTGCAGTGATCTCTCCAGATTCTCTGAACCTTTTGATGATATTACGGACCGTAGATGGTGAAATCCCTGAATTCCTTGCAATAGCTCGTTGAGAAATGTTCTTAAACTGTTCGACAATTTGCGCACGCATTTGTTCACAAAGTGGTGGCCCTCGCCCCATCCTTGTTTGTGAATGACTGAGCATTTCATGGAAGCTGCTTTCATACCCAATCATGGCACCCACCTGTTCCCAATTAGCCTGTTCACCTGTGGGATGTTCCAAATAAGTGTTTGATGAGCATTCCTCAACTTTCTCAGTCTTTTTTGCCACTTGTGCCAGCTTTTTTGAAACATGTTGCAGGAATTAAATTCCAAATGAGCTAATATTTGCAAAAAATAACTGTTTTCCAGTTCGAATGTTAAGTATTTTGTTTTGCAGTCTATTCAAGTGAATATAGGTTGAAAAGGATTTGCAAATAATTGTATTCTGTTTTTATTTACGATTTACACAACGTGCCAACTTCACTGGTTTTGGGGTTTGTAGTAGAAAGCATCCACCACTGTTAATTATGACCCACATATGGATATGTATGAGAACATGAGGGTGAATAGAACACATTAATTTGTATGCAGCTCATAATGGGAGCTAGTTGCCAGTAGATTTCCAAATGGTCCCCAGAGTTCGCCACATGTGATTTAGACCTTGGGGGCGAAGGGGGAAATGTCCTTTTCATAGCAATAAAATAAAATCTTTCAACATACCCCGGAGAGAACTCTTAACTTTAAAGGGGAATCTGTCGAGGGCAATTTCAACTCTACATTAATATTTGATGGGTGCGGTAAGCGCTTATGCAGATATGTTACACGCCTGGAAATATGCTGAATGAGACCCCGCAGATTTGTTTTTACTTTTTAAGGATCAATATTTATTCATGATGCTGTATTTTTATTTTTTTTTGCACAAATATAAACAGTTTTTTTCTACTTTGTCAAGTGAAGCCTTTGTTATAGCACTTTCCAACATGCAGAGTAACATAACAGTAACAGCAGGGTGGGAGGTGTTTGCGGGGGAACAAAGTGTTACACATGCACACTTGTTCAGGATCTCCTTATAATATAGCAACAGTTTATTACCATACAACCGCATACAATTCGTGCACTATACGGTTGAGCATCCATTCAGTAACCTTCATTAAATCAGGAGCTTTTTTCCTGGCCAACTCAAGTTCATATTTCTTCCGTCCGTCGAAAAAGGCAGAGTGGCTTGAGGCAGAAATGTAAATGACGTGAGCACAAGTGGTCCACTTGGGTTTCCCCGGAGTGTACGACTGAAGAGTGTTTATTTGTTCGTCAAAAAAGGTGACGTTCCTGTGAAAAGCCTTTGTAAATAAACAAAAAAAACTATGTTTTCATTCGGAGACCGACAGGCTTATGTGACATCGCTGTCATAACAACAGCGGGAGCAAACAGACGTTACACACAAACACCGTGAGATGCAGCTGGCATGTGGCGGGAATCTGCAAGGGGCTGGGAAATGTGACGGGTCATGACCGTTTGCCACCGCCAGTGAAGTCTCTGCTCACCTTAATTACTTTCTACAAGCCTTGCTCTTGGTCCCTGCAGAGGCTGATGGTGTTGGAGCAATCATAATACACTGAGAGCACTGACGCTTTATCACATGTCAGACTGCACGGGTATCGTTGCTGAAGGGAGGAAATATATCATTTTTATTAGAGAGTCGAACCTCCATTTACGAACTTAATTGGTTTTTGAACACTGTTCGGAAACCGAGAAGTTCGTGTAGTGAAGCAGATTTCCCCATGAGAAATTATGTAAACATGAGTAGTTCTAGCCGTGACAAAAGTCCATGTTTTAGTTAAAAAAAGGCACACTTTGAAGACACTAAATGTGTACATTTAATGTATTTATACAAACATATTAATCTACATACATATATATATATATATATATATATATATATATATATATATATATATATATATATGTATGTGTATAAACATCCATCCATCCATCCATTTACTACCGCTTATTCCCTTGTATGTATGTATATATATATATATATATATATATATATATATATATATATATATATATATATGGGGCGGAATGGCATTGTGGGTAGAGCTGCCGTGCCAGAAACCTGAGGGTTGCAGGTTCGCTCCCCGCCTCTTGATATCCAAATCGCTGCTGTTGTGTCCTTGGGCAGGACATTTCACCCTTGCCCCCGGTGCCGCTCACACTGGTGATTGAATGATGAATGAATGATAGGTGGTGGTCGGAGGGGCCGTAGGCGCAAACTGGCAGCCTCGCTTCCGTCAGTCTACCCCAGGGCAGTTGTGGCTACAAATGTAGCTTACCACCACCATATGTGAATGAATGATGGGTTCTCACTTCTCTGTGAGCGCTTTGAGTATCTAATAATAGAAAAGCGCTAAATAAAATCTAATCCATTATTATTATTATTATTATTATTATACATATATATGTATATATGCTTATGTATACTGTACATACACGTGTATATATGTATATATATACCGTATACATGTATGTATATATTTTTTATACACGTGTATATATATATATACATATATACGTATATGTGTATATATGTGTATATATACACAAACCCCGTTTCCATATGAGTTGGGAAATTGTGTTAGATGTAAATATAAACGGAATACAATGATTTGCAAATCCTTTTCAACCCATATTCAATTGAATGCACTACATAGACAACATATTTGATGTTTAAACTCATAAACTTTATTTTTTTTTGCAAATAATAATTTACTTAGAATTTCATGGCTGCAACACGTGCCAAATTAGTTGGGAAAGGGCATGTTCACCAGTGTGTTACATCACCTTTTCTTTTAACAACACTCAATAAACGATTGGGAACTGAGGAAACTAATTGTTGAAGCTTTGAAAGTGGAATTATTTCCCATTCTTGTTTTTTGAAGAGCTTCAGTCGTTCATTAGTCCGGGGTCTCCGCTGTCGTATTTTACGCTTCATAATGCGCCACACATTTTTGATGGGAGACAGGTCTGGACTGCAGGCGGGCCAGGAAAGTACCCGCACTCTTTTTTTTACGAAGCCACACTTGAAACACGTGCTGAATGTGGCTTGGCATTGTCTTGCTGAAATAAGCAGGGGTGTCCATGAAAAAGACGGCGCTTAGATGGCAGCATATGTTGTTCCAAAAGCTGTATGTACCTTTCAGCATTAATGGTGCCTTCACAGATGTGCAAGTTAACCATGCCTAGGGCACTAATGCACCCCCATACCATCACAGATGCTGGCTTTTGAACTTTGCGTCGATAACAGTCTGGATGGTTCGCTTCCCCTCTGGTCCGGATGACACTATGTCGAATATTTCCAAAAACAAGTTCAAATGTGGACTCGTCAGACCACAGAACACTTTTACACTTTGCATGAGTCCATCTTAGATGATCTCGGGCCCAGAGAAGCAGGCGGCATTTCTGGATGCTGTTGATAAATGGCTTTCGCTTTGTATAGTAGAACTTTAACTTCCACTTACAGATGTAGCGACAAACTGTATTTAGTGACACTGGTTTTCTGAAGTGTTCCTTAGCCCATGTGGTGATATCCTTTAGAGACAGATGTCGGTTTTTGATACAGTGCCGTCTGAGGAATCGAAGGTCACGGTCATTCAATGTTGGTTTCCGGCCATGCTGCTTATGTGGGGTGATTTCTCCAGATTCTCTGAACCTTTTGATGATATTATGGACCGTAGATGTTGAAATCCCTAAATTTCTTGCAATTGCACTTTGAGAAACATTGTTCTTAAACTATTTGACTAATTGCTCACGCAGTTGTGGACAAAGGGGTGTACCTCGCCCCATCCTTTCTTGTGAAAGACTGAGCATTTTTTGGGAAGCTGTTTTTATACTCAATCATGGCATCCACCTGTTCCCAATTAGCCTGCACACCTGTGGGATGTTCCAAATAAGTGTTTGATGAGCATTCCTCAACTTTATCAGTATTTATTGCCTCCTTTCCCAACTTCTTTGTCACGTGTTGCTGGCATCAAATTTTAAAGTTAATGATTATTTGCAAAAAAAAAAAAAATGTTTATCAGTTTGAACATCAAATATGTTGTCTTTGTAGCATATTCAACTGAATATGGGTTGAAAATGATTTGCAAATCATTGTATTCCGTTTATATTTACATCTAACAGAATTTCCCAACTCATATGGAAACGGGGTTTGTATATACTGTATGTATATATATGTATATATAAACATAAATACACACATATATATACACATATATATATATATATATATATATATATATATATATATATATATATATATATATGTGTGTATATATGTGTATATATATATATATATATATATATATATATATATATATATATATATATATATATATATATATACATATATAATATAACACATTGATTGAGAAGGTGTGTCCAAACTTTTGGCCTGTACTATATATGTATATATATAACACAACAACATTAAGCTTAACTGTCAGCGCTCACACACAAAAAGTTTTGTCAGTGCTCTCTAAAACATTAACCATATTGCTACAATAAACCAGAAAAAAAGAAAATCATTTGTGCCTTGTGTGGGCGGATATTTTAGGCATTTTATGAACAATCAAGAATCACCTTAAAGTCGCTGCTGGCGTTAGTACAAACTAGCAGTGTCAGGCGATCCTTCATCGGCCTGTGTCCCGGTAGTGCCTTCCCCTTCGCTGTAATAAAGGTCATCTTTTTTGAAAAAAGTCCGGTCTCATCACATTTAAAGACTTGCTGCGATAAAAAAGCCCCCTTGGTCGATAACATCCTTGAAGAAAAGGTGCCGCAAGCCAGAGGCTAACGAGCTAGAACGCTAGCTCAAAGCAGTTGCCTAGCAACCCGAAGCTATTCAGCGAGACTGTGAGAGTTTGGACACATTAAAAGTGTTTCTGTTTCACACAAAGTGATCTCTGAGACAGGCTAACAATGTACGACAATTGTGGAACCAAGCACGTTAGAACCGCAACTCGCCGTCAAAGCTAACGACGCTAACACCAAATCAGCAATGTGTGCACCATTTGCTGTACTCCTCGCAAATAGTCCAGCAAATCCATCATTCTTTCCAGGCTGGTTTGTTGGTTCTTATGAACCCGTATTGAGTATTAATTGACAAAACTCAGTGAATGGCGAGAAAAGAAATACGCTGAAGCACTGAAAAGTGACGACTGAGTAACTTCAAAAGGATGCATAATTTTTATTTACGTGTCTCCCTTTCGACTGCGTTTTCCTCGCCTTCTTTGTAGTACCCGTACTTTTTAGCAATTCCATAGCGAGTCTACTGACAGATTTACATTCCAACTATAGCTACTTTGTATTAGAAATGGCAACAGCAAAGGATGCATGTGCATGTACGAGCCAGTCTGCCTCACAACAAGAGTATAGAAAACAATCACTTTGGGTAAATGTATACCATATACGGCTGCTGACGTCACCAATGGGAAAACCGTCACAAATTGTGCAAATTCCAAACAGCTCTTTTCCCAAAAGGAAGGCAATATTATTTTATAAACATCTACGCCAACGCCATGACTCCACGGTTTGATTTCACATTCTATGCATATCCCAAAAAAAAAAGAAAAAAAAAAAGGAATTGTTAGATAAGAAAAGTTGGTTTTGCATAAAAGGGCCCCTTTAAGGGCGAAAGTAGTCCTCAGTCATGCCCGTATGATCAGGACATCATCTGAGTTGAGCCATAACCGAAAAAAGGATTGGTAAGCAACAAAAAAAATTTAAACCAAAAAAAGTTTTTGGTTTGAAAATATTTTTTTAAAAAACATATAATATAATCTTGTTTTTTACGTTGCATAAAAAGACAAAACTTTTACTCATCGCTTTTCCTGCTCTTCTGAATACTTTTCACACTTTGTTTATATTTTTATGTTAGTGTTTTTATTACATCGTTGCTTTTTTCTTATTTCGGCATAATTACTTTATTTCCCCCAAACAATAATGTGTAGTAGAATATAATAAGGTAATTATGTTTATTATTTTTTGTGTTTGACATTGACATTTTTTTAGATTGTAGTATGTAGTTATAAAACAACTTTTTTTTACATAAAATATTTTCCTGCGTTGTCATAATCATAATCCATCCATCCATTTCTACCGCTTATTCCCTTTTGGGGTCGCGGGGGCGCTGGAGCCTATCTCAGCTACAATCGGGCGGAAGGCGGGGTACACCCTGGACAAGTCGCCACCTCATCGCAGGGCCAACACAGATAGACAGACAACATTCACACTCACATCCACACACTAGGGCCAATTTAGTGTTGTCAATCAATTTATCCCCAGGTGCATGTCTTTGGAGGTGGGAGGAAGCCGGAGTACCCGGAAGGAACCCACGCAGTCACGGGGAGAACATGCAAACTCCACACAGAAAGATCCCGAGGCCGGGATTGAACCCAAGACTACTCAGGACCTTAGTATTGTGAGGCAGATGCACTAACCCCTCATAATCAACTAACTAAAAACAAATCACAAAATTATTCAATAATTAGGACATTTCCAGTCAAAATGATCATAACTGGCGATACTAGCCCCGTATTTATTTGGTATCAGATTGATGCTAAAATTCCCAGTATCGCCCACCCCTATTTAAAAGAGAGACAAAGTAAGAACGATAAAGATCCCGAATTTAGGTCTTAAAATAGTAATTATGACGAAATGTACGGTAAGAAATTGTTTCACTGAAAATAAATAAATACATTGAGTTTAGGAGGTAGTTTGTACAGTATATGTATATATCATATAAAAGTATATGTATATATCATATAAACATGGATCTCAAACTCTCTCACTCGTGTTCTGACAGGAAGATTGAGCATCAATTCGCCTCACTGGTCTGAAGAAAATGCACATGGACGATGAAGAGATGTGATTGGACACATCATCCACATCCCTACAGGTGAATTATTTCTTGTATAATATTATACACAGCCTTTGTTCTCAGCGTAGAAGAATAGGTCAAAGTAATAATTACACCAAACAAACAAAGACTTTGTTTATCAGTCGAGCAGTTCAAGCATTTATTTAACCAACCAATCCATAGAGGAGAAATGTAACCTTAGAGCAGGGTTGTACACACTTTTTACACAGAGGGCCACAAACTAAGAAGTGAAAGCATGCGGGGGCCATTTTCATATTTTTCATTTTCAATATATAGATAATGTTTTTCGGTCCCAATCTACCAGGGACCTGGAAGGGTCTCAGTCATAAACATTTTAAAAATATCTCCATCAATTTTACATCCATCTGTTGATATATGGTTTAAAATATGATATATATATATATATATATACATATATATATATATATATATATATATATATATATATATATATATATATATATATATATATATATATACAGGTAAAAGCCAGTAAATTAGAATATTTTGAAAAACTTGATTTATTTCAGTAATTGCATTCAAAAGGTGTAACTTGTACATTATATTTATTCATTGCACACAGACTGATGCATTCAAATGTTTATTTCATTTAATTTTGATGATTTGAAGTGGCAACAAATGAAAATCCAAAATTCCGTGTGTCACAAAATTAGAATATTGTGTAAGGGTTACATTTTTAAGACACCTGGTGCAACAAACTAATCAGCTGATTAACTCAAAACACCTGCAAAGGGCTTTAAATGGTCTCTCAGTCCAGTTCTGAAGCCTACACAAACATGGGGAAGACTTCAGATTTGACAGCTGTCCAAAAGGCAACCATCGACACATTGCACAAGGAGGGAAAGACACAAAAGGTTATTGCTGAAGAGGCTGGCTGTTCTCAGAGCTCTGTGTCCAAACACATTAATGGAGAGGCAAAGGGAAGGAAAAACTGTGGTCAGAAAAAGTGTACAAGCGATAGGGATCACCGCGCCCTGGTCAAGATTGTGGAAAAAAAACCCATTCAAAAATGTGGGGGAGATTCAGAAGGAGTGGACAGCTGCTGGAGTCAGTGCTTCAAGATCCACCACCAAGAGACGCTTGAAAGACATGGGTTTCAACTGCCGCATACCTCGTGTCAAGCCACTGTTGACCGAGAAACAGCGCGCAAAGCGTCTCACCTGGGCTAAGGAAAAAAAGAGCTGGACTGCTGCTGAGTGGTCCAAAGTCATGTTTTCTGACGAAAGCAAATTTTGCATTTCCTTTGGAAATCGAGGTCCCAGAGTCTGGAGGAAGACAGGAGAGGCACAGGATCCACGTTGCCTGAAGTCTAGTGTAAAGTTTCCACCATCAGTGATGGTTTGGGGTGCCATGTCATCTGCTGGTGTCGGTCCACTCTGTTTCCTGAGATCCAGGGTCAACGCAGCCGTCTACCAGCAAGTTTTAGAGCACCTCATGCTTCCTGCTGCTGACCTGCTCTATGGAGATGGAGATTTCAAGTTCCAACAGGACTTGGCGCCTGCACACAGCGCAAAATCTACCCGTGCCTGGTTTACGGACCATGGTATTTCTGTTCTAAATTGGCCCGCCAACTCCCCTGACCTTAGCCCCATAGAAAATCTGTGGGGTATTGTGAAAAGGAAGATGCAGAATGCCAGACCCAAAAACGCAGAAGAGTTGAAGGCCACTATCAGAGCAACCTGGGCTCTCATAACACCTGAGCAGTGCCAGAAACTCATCGACTCCATGCCACACCGCATTAACGCAGTAATTGAGGCAAAAGGAGCTCCAACCAAGTATTGAGTATTGTACATGCTCATATTTTTCATTTTCATACTTTTCAGTTGGCCAACATTTCTAAAAATCCCTTTTTTGTATTAGCCTTAAGTAATATTCTAATTTTGTGACACACGGAATTTTGGATTTTCATTTGTTGCCACTTCAAATCATCAAAATTAAATGAAATAAACATTTGAATGCATCAGTCTGTGTGCAATGAATAAATATAATGTACAAGTTACACCTTTTGAATGCAATTACTGAAATAAATCAAGTTTTTCAAAATATTCTAATTTACTGGCTTTTACCTGTATGCACCATTCTGACCCATAACATTTTTAAAGTGGTATATTTGATGTGAAGTATTTTCAGCATTAAGACGGTCAATAATTTATAACAACATTGGTTTTGAGTAATGACTGTTTTTATAAAAAGAAACCCCCACTAAAATTCTCAGGGATATATATATATATATATACCGTATTTTTCGGACTATAAGTCGCAGTTTTTTTCATAGTTTGGCCGGGCTCCAGTGCAACTTATATATGTTTTTTTCCTTCTTTATTATGCATTTTCGGCAGGTACGACTTATACTCCGGTGCGACTTATAGTCCGAAAAATACGGTATGTATATATATATTTTAATAATTGTTATTATTTTTTTTATTATTTATTTTTTTATTTAAATCAAGGTGTCAAAACTACGGCCCGCGGGCCAAGTGTAGCCCGCCAATGTCTTTGATTTGGTCCATCAAACATCATGAGTTAAATAAGGAATTTTGCCTGCAGGGAGATTGCATTCATTTTAAAAGACCGCCTCGATGCTGCCCATTTGTTGCCATCAAGTGGAAAATGCAAGTAATACAGGTCAGTGACCTTTGACAATGCACCGGATGTGACTGTGAGCATCATTTACTTAAAAGACCCAATGCAAACAACCTTCCCTGGTCATGGTGCAAAAATAATAATAATACATTAACCAACACAAAATGTCAACAAACCTGGTCACACATAACAGAACCTGCTCACTGAACGGTGTGGATATTATAACAAATGTGCAGGTACCATACACAATTCAAAATTACACATATTAAATAAGTGGAATATATGATGTGAAGTAATTTGAGCCTTTAATCTGTCAATAATTCACAACAACATTGGTTTTGATTTACTATTATTTTTTTGAGCAATGACAGTTTTAAAGAAAAAAAAAAAAAAAAACAGCCTGCCTGGCAACTTTGTGTTGTTACATTCAACCCTGCATTTTCCCCCCGTTACATTTTCACCTGTGTGCTCCTTTTATCTACTTTTTAATTAATTATTTTTTTTAATTGTATTTTCGCAAATGGCCCCTTGGCCGCACTTTGGACACCTCTGCCTTAGAGGAAAAAAATCTAATTTAAATAATTTGCGTGTACAACACTTTAATAAAATTATTGAATGAATTAAGCGAAGAAATCAAACAATGTACAGTTTGAGAGGCTGTTCAAACTACACGTGTTTACAAAGTACAAAGAAGAAGAATCATGATCAACATCATGAATTTATTGAAGATAAGATATGATCCATCTCATTAAGTGATTCATCACTGATTTAATGACTTATGAGGAGAACTCATGTGTTTAGAAAAATAAAATTATTTAAAATATTTATACAGTATTTCAAACTGTATACAAGTTTGAAATACATTTCAACCAACTGGAATGAAAAATTACATGACAAAATGTACCAGAGCTCCACCTACGCCTGCATTGTTGCATTGCTTCACATGCTCGTCCGAATACATACGTCATCAGATCACCTGGCAGGTCACATAAAGTGAGTGCTCCATTTATTCCAACAGTGCTCAAGCAAATTCAGTGAAGTTTCTACAAAAAACAAAACAAAACAAAAAACACCCAAATCTCTTTCTTGTTGAATTTGGTGGTATTCAGAAGTGAGATGAAAAGTGCCCTCGACTTGACTTTTTTTTTTAATTTCTTCCAAGCGCAGCTTACAGTAATATCAGTGACTTTTGGACGGCTTCTGATCTTTGTTTGTATCCACCAGTCGGATGCGGAGCAATTAAACCTGATTGTTTTGGCATTTTGCCTGTGCTGATTTCTTGCTTTTGCGACAGTGGGGGGGAAAAAAAATAAGTCAGTAAATGGAGTGGGAATAGTTTTAGAGTTTTGACAATCCAGTATACTATTATCCTGATATTTATTTTGTTTATCTTTCACAGTAAAGTATTAGTATTTAAATGTTTTAATCTGATGTGAGGCTCAGTGCTACAAGTTCTGTCTACACTGAAAATCACCTCTTTTTTTTTTACACAAACCGATACAAATAATCTCCTGCTTCCCGAGGCTGATTTCAACAACATATTCATAATTATTACCATATTTTCTGGACTATAAGGTGCACTTAAAATCTTTTTTTTTTCTCAAAACTCGACAGTGCGCCTTATACCCCGCTGCACCTAATGTAAGGAACAATTCTGGTTTTGTTTACCGACCTCAAAGCAATTTTTTTTGGTACATGGTGTAATAAATGTGACCAGTAGATGGCAGTCAAACATAAGCGATACGTGTAGACTGCAATATGATGGCAGTCACACACAAGAGATAGGTGTAGACTGCAATATGACTCAAGTAAATAACACCAAAATGTTATATGTTCCATTGAAAATATAGAACATTACATACGGCGCTCAAAAATCTATCAAAATGTTTTAGTGCGATTTTGGTAAGCTATGAAGCTCACCGCTTGATGGATTGTACTGTGCCTCAACATACAAGTATTATTATGGTGTGTGTATAAGGTAAGACATATTATCTGGCGTTTTGTTTTGCAATATTATTCAAAAGTAACTTTTCTTACCTTCTGATACCTGCTGGTCTGTATTTGGGATCTGCATAAGTCCCGAAAATGTTTGTGCATCTGCCTTTGTCTTGTTATGGGACATTCATCCTCCGCTGTTGCTATTTCTAATACAAAGTAGTGTAAAGTTCTTACTTATATCTGTCAGTAAACTCGCCATGAAAGCGCTAAAACATACCGGTGTAGTTAGTTTACATTATTCACCCAAGGAACTTTAGTTATTAGAGTTTTTCACGGGACACATTTCCGGTGGATGAGGAGATGCTGCTCCGTTATTGATTGAAGTAAAGTCTGAATGTCATTAAAACAGTTAGCTCCATCTTTTGACACTTCTTCCACTCCCGTCCTTGCACGCTAAAACAAAGATGGCGGGGAGAGAACGCGTCATACACAACAGTGTTTCTTAACCATAGGGCTGCCAAAATATAGCGGTTTCTCATCTGTGGTCCCTACGGGCCACAGTTGTACTCTGTTGTAATACACTTCTCCACCACTTGTGGCAGTAAGGACAATCTCAAAACACACAGAAGAAGACTGGAGCTAAACTCATAGTGAAGTTTTTTAAGCGTAAAAATTATGACTAAAGTGGTGAAGTTGTATTTTTATTTGCACTTTAATTTTATCGACAGTTTATTTAAGGAATATTATTAAAAATGTAGTCAGAATGGATTTCTTTAGCACTGTGTAAATGTATATAAAATTGTTTATCATCAGTTTTTATGACTCTCTTCTTTTGCAGTTTATTTGATTAGAATGTATTTTTGTAATCAGCCTCACCTAAGCCTTGATAATAGTCCTTGCAATTAACATGTGCTTTCATATCGTTTGACAATGTTTATCCTGTTAAACCAGTGTTGTCAAACATACGTACCGCGGGCAGGATCAGGCCCGTGAACAGGTTTTATCCGGGCCGCGAAACGAGTTTGCTCAGACTAAACATGAGCTGAAAGTTTTGAGTGTAAGAAACTGCAGATCTAAACGTGTCCACTGGATGTCACAATGTGACATAGCTACGCCCCCTCCGCCCGTGTGCGCACGTCACCTTTTAGCCGTGTGAGGCAACACTTCCATATTTGGACACTATGTCGTTACGTAGTAAAAAGAAAAACATATTTAGTTAGGCCTTGGCCCCTGGAGAGGGTTCCAGACTGAGGCCAAGGGGAAAAAAAAACTCATAGTCATAGCACATAAAAACATGTGTGTAGGAGGGAAACATCAAAGAACACAAACGACATTAAACACATTAAAAGAGCAGAGCTGATGCAACCAGCTGCCACTCCAGCAGTGCCATTACTACATACTGCTACAAAAGTAAAACAACAACAAATAATTAACCAATAATATATATTGCGCACACACGATTGCACCTTGCATAGACAAGCAACCAAACAAATACACATTTTCAACACCCATATACACTGTGGTGGCCTCTGCGGTGTTCCACGCCCTCGTCTGCTGGGGTGAGGGGAGCATGGCCAGAGACAGGAGCAGACCCAACAAAGCAACCATGAGAGCTGAGTCCACCCTCGGCCGCCCACCAAATCTCGGCCAGTGTCCAGTCCGCATGGATGAGCGAGGATGCGTCTAAGGAGACCGAGGTGTCCGATACCTGCTCATTCAGTCAAGACTCTGTGAAGCTTGTCCGTCTCGGCGCTCAGCGCTAGCTCCGCAGCCCAGATTAAAAATTAAAACCAATGAGAGCTTTTTAAAATTCTGCCAGCCTAATTTCCAAAAATTTAACTGGTGAACATTGTCACATTATTTATTCAGAAAGTACAAATAACGACAAATGACGATATAATACTATCAAAGTGTATAAAACAACATTATGATTTGTACATTTTCAGAATGCGCTAGGCCAATTTTAAAGAAAGACAAAAAAATGAAGTTATTTTCATTTTTAAGTTATCATGCCATCATTTTAGCAGTCCGACCCGCTGGGAAATAGATTTTCCTCTATGTGGCTGCCCTCTGTTAAACTTTAAGTAGGTTGGATATAAATATTGAGTATGATTAAAACCAAGAGTAAGATTACTAATCCAGTGTTAATATTTAAGTGGGCCCCCTGGCCCTACCTGGGCCCTGAGGTCAAATAAATTAAGAACCCCTGATCTATAGAACTGGAGCCCATTTCCCCGCATAGACATTGTGGATAAAGGCATGTAAAACTTTTATTTTGATCACTTGATTGCATGTTTTTGTCGCCCTGGTCCATGATTACTTCAAAACTGATATAGTTAACATTATGAACAAAAATAAATGTAAAAGAATCGTTATTTTCAGACTTTCCTGTTCTTCCATATGCACCATGGCCTGTGTTACCGCATGCTCTTTCAGCACCCCTTTAAGCATCTTGAAGAAAACATCAGTAGAAGTGGACACAAAATAGACTAATAATAACTTAACTTATTTTTCTCTCGGCTTATTTCTTTTTCCACAGGTTCTGACTCAGTCTTTCCCCCCTCGAGGGTGCTCCCGAATTTGCGAATTGTATATGGCTTAAATCTTTTACATATTTTACATCCAAACTCAGACCAAAAACTCTTCTTCTTCAAAGTCAGAATCATTGACCTCATCTTTTAGTTGTATTGCTACAACCTGCAAGAATGCATCTGGCAGACATATTTGATCATTCCTTCAAATTATGTGCTAAAACAACATGATTGGGGATGAAGATGCAACCAAAACATTAACTACGCACAATAAAATTGCCTTTAGCCCCGCCCACATTTCGGAGCTAAAAAGTAGGTGTCCCAAAATGTGCTGAAATATTTTAGAAAACTAAAATCACTGCTGTGTCTATTCTGGGAGATCATTTTACATGTAGACATCGTTTTTAAGTCCAGAACTATGAAATAAGTGCCAAACCTCCAATCTCTCGACTGTGAGGCCAACATTATAATCACAAGGCCACAGTGTGGTCAAATCTAATAATATAGCTCATGAATAATGAACACATTTTAATTTTAGAATATGCCAAGGGCCAATTAAAAAAATAAAATAAAAAAAATCTTCGTGCCAAAAATGCCCCCCCTGGGTACACTTTGGACAACCTCGGCCAACCGGTTCTTTTTAGGAAAGTGCAGCGATGCAGAAAAATACAACCGCATCAGTTTGAACAGGGTCAATTATTTTATCCCTGTTCATTTTTACCTTAGTGCTTGAAGTGCAGCATTAATAGTTCCAGCTTGTAGCGCTGTTCCTGGTCCCTACTGAGCACAAATGGCACACTGATTTAATCTTATATACTTGGTTTAGTATTTTTTTGCATTTCACCGGGTGTTGACAAACGGGCGACATTGACAGAAATGTTGAAATGTAATATTTATTTCACGCATTTTTACATTAGAAACCATTAGTAAATCAGAGGCTACTCAGAAGGTGAGATAACTCCTGGAAATTACTGGCTTTTAATGTCCAACGGTATAGATGTGTGTGTCCAAGTTAAAGGAAATGGCAGGCTGTCTTCTTCTAATGCAGTGATCCCCAACCACCGGGCCACGGCCCGGTACCGGTCCGTGGATCGATTGGTACCGGGCCGCACAAGAATTTTTTTAAATCTTTATTAAACCTACATAAAAAACACAAGATACACTTACAATTAGTGCACCAACCCAAAAAACCTCCCTTCCCCATTTATACTCATTCACATTCATTCGCACAAAAGGGTTGTTTCTTTCTGTTATTAATATTTCTGGTTCCTACATTATTTATCAATATAGATCAATACATTCTGCAGGGATACAGTCCGTAAGCCCCCCCGTCCTCGTTGTCGATCCTACTGTAGACCTCCGTTCCCGCGTTGACGTGCTGTGTGTCTCGTCATTCCTTGTTCCCCCTGCTTCCCGGACTACCTCTTGGATCTTGACCTCCCGCTTGGACACGGACTTCCTACGCCCCGCTATAGCCCCCCGACTTCCTGCTTGCCTCACGGACATTCGAGCATGCCTTTCCCTTCCGGGACTTCCGCCTCTCGCTCAACACTCCCGGTAACACACAACAGTTAATTCCTCACATAGTCTCGCACACACACACACACACACACACATTTGGATTTAGTCACACTTCATCCTCTAGTTCAGTGGTTCTCAACCTTTTTTCAGAGATGTACCCCCTGTGAACATTTTTTTAATTCAAGTACCCCCTAATCAGAGAAAAGCATTTTTGGTTGAAAAAAAGAGATAAAGAAGTAAAATACAGCGCTATGTCATCAGTTTCTGATTGATTAAATTGTATAACAGTGCAAAATATTGCTCATTTGTAGTGGTCTTTCTTGAACTATTTGGAAAAAAAGATATCAAAATAACTAAAAACTTGTTGAAAAATAAACAAGTGATTCAATTATAAATAAAGATTTCTACACATAGAAGTAATCATCAACTTAAAGTGATAAATAATAATGATAAATGGGTTGTACTTGTAAAGCGCTTTTCTACCTTCAAGGTACTCAAAGCGCTTTGACACTACTTCCACATTTACCCATTCACACACACATTCACACACTGATGGAGGGAGCTGCCATGCAAGGCGCTAACCAGCACCCATCAGGAGCAAGGGTGAAGTGTCTTGCTCAGGACACAACGGACATGACGAGGTTGGTACTAGGTGGGGATTGAACCAGGGACCCTCGGGTCGCGCACGGCCATTCTTCCACTGTGCCCTCTTTGGGAATTGTAATAGAGACCCATCTGGATTCATGAACTTAATTCTAAACATTTATTTTGTTGAAGTATTATTCAATAAATATATTTATAAAACATTTTTGAATTGTTGCTATTTTTAGAATATTTAAAAAAAAATCTCACGTACCCCTTGGCATACCTTCAAGTACCCCCAGGGGTACGCGTACCCCCATTTGAGAACCACTGCTCTAGTTTATATTATTATTGTTTTGGTATTATATATATACTGTATGTATATAATACATCATTGAGCTACTACTTCCCCTTGTGGTCTGTGCCGTCTACTCTCCTCGTAAACATAACAGTCTGTCTGTAAATAAATTAATAATAAATAAATAACCCGGTGGGCCCTACGGTCCGGAAAATGGGGTATATCAAAATTGCCTTAACCAAAACATAATTGTATTAGAAAAAATTAAAACTACCCTATCAAGAAAACTAAAGATGAACTCAAAACAGGTAAAGAAAATGTGGTTCTCACCCGGACTCAAGTTGAATAATAGAACAAGAAGAATCCGAACACATGGTGAACGAACATTTCTGAACAGCCGTGTGGGGAGTAGCTCTGCCTCTCTCTGCCCCTCTGGTTTGCATTTTAAAGGAGCCTTGTCTCCAATCCGGAGATCCGGGCCTCACGTTACCTCGCAGACAGACTGGTGTTGCACCGCCGCACGCACTTGAGTAAAAATCACAACCAAAACATAACACCTCACGCTCTCAGGTGTAACAATATAGAGCCACTTTCAGGCTCGCAAAGGCTTGAGGCAGCCTTTTATTGTCCCGTTCTTCTGAGGCAATTAGATGTCATTCTTGAGATAATCAACAGCTGCTCCCCGTCTTTGTGTGTTGTTCGCCATAGCGTGTGTGACACCGGGGCCGCGGTGTTCGCAAAGGCATTCGCGTCAGTGCACATGTTAACACGTCTCACCTAACCCGAGTGATCAACAAAGATGTACGTATGCTTGTTGATTATATTCAGACCACATCCGTCTGCAAAACTCACCAAGGAAACATTTCGACGCTAACATTATTTTGCCGTGCTTCTGCGTCTTTAACGGAACCAGCGCCATCACGGTCAAATCAGCCGTCATGTAACATTCATAGACGGTCATCAAATATTCAAAGTTGTAAAATGCCGTGGAAAAAAAATCTACAGCTGTTGGCACTCAAAGTCCAACCAGGAGTGTTTGCATCGCCGATAGTACAGCTTGATATGCGTGCACACGAGAATATGAAATATTTACGTTACATGCTATGTACATTTAAACTGCTTGCTCGTTTATTAGTGAATGCTTGATTTACCACCTAAGACAACCTGTCCTGGGGACGGCGGTTGGATTTGGAAACATAGAAAGTAGAAATGTTCTGTTAAAAGAATAAACTATCGCCATTGTAACACAATCGGGAGACACGTGTACGAATAAATGACGGTTTATAGTAAACAAACTCTTCCTTGGTCACCTTAGAGCAGTTCTTCTCAAATATCTCACACTCGCCGTACCATCTGTCTATGAAAAGTCATAAGTACACCTCTGCATTTACATTGTATCCTTATTCAAATTTAAGAAAACAATAGTAGAAATATAGAGCAATTTACAACAACGAATAACCTTATCAACATTCTTTCATAGTCTGTAAAATATTTAAATTGCAAATATTTTGCCTGAAATAAAAAAAAAAGTACATCCTTATTTAAAACTATGCACATTTTTTTGATCGACTTGAATCATTTGGTGCTGAGGAATACAATTAAATTACAATTAAATAAACTCAATGAATAATACATTCAAATGGATCGGCAACATCAACTCAGGAGCACAATATATAAAACATTTTAATAACATTTTGTGAATGTCAAAATAAACCGACTATCGAATCAATCATGGATATATATATATATATATATATATATATATATATATATATATATATATATATATATATATATATATATATATATATATATATATATATATATATATATACTACAGGCCAAAAGTTTGGACACACCTTCTCATTCAATACGTTTTCTTTATTTTCATGACTACATTTACATTGTAGATTGTCACTGAAAGCATCAGAACCCTGAATGAACACATAAAGTGGATTGGATTGGATTGGATGTACTGAACAAAAAAAGGTGAAATAACTGTGAACATGTTTTATATTCTAGTTTCTTCAAAATAGCCACCCTTTGCTCTGATTACTGCTTTGCACACTCTTGGCATTCTCTCGATGACCTTCAAGAGGTAGCCACCGAAAATGGTTTTCACTTCACAGGTGTCATAGCTTTGAGGCCTTCAGTGACAATCTACAATGTAAATAGTCATGAAACACATTGAAATGAGAAGGTGTGTCTAAACTTTTGGCCTGTACAATATATATATATGAATGTTGTCTGTCTATCTGTGTTGGCCCTGCAATGAGGTGGCGACTTGTCCAGGGTGTACCCCGCCTTCCGCCAAAATGCAGCTGAGATAGGCTACAGCACCCCCCGCGACCCCAAAAGGGACAAGCGGTAAAAAAATGGATGGATGGATGGATGGATGTGTATATATATACATATATGTGTATATATATATACATATATATATATATATATATATATATATATATATATATATATATATATATATATATATATATATATATATATATATATATATTGTTATCGTATTGGGTGGTGCCCAAAGATTCACAGCCCTAGAAGTCAGAATTACCAAGCACGTTTTGTAGTGCGCCGCTGTTTGAAGCATGATACTGATAAAGCATGTCACATGTACCCCCCCGGGCCCCCTGGCCCTCCTGTAATTTGACTAACACAAGACATATTTTCCTCATGTTAGTCAAATTACAAAATGAAGGATGTAATTTTGCTATTTGCCTTGGGCCTTTTTCCGCTGTACAGTAGTTTGTTGCGGTTTACCTGACACATGAAACGTGACAAAATGGGGGGGCTGCACTATCCACTTTAGCCGTTAGATGGCAGTAGAGTGTTTTGTGGCAGCGTCAGTTGCTAGGTAGAGTGGCGCTTTCCATCATTTTCAGCAGACTGCTTTGCAAAATGATGAACCCCCCCTCTTCCACCCAGGAGTGGGACCATATAAATACCTTCCCTGCTGTACATTTAAAATCACCGCATCAGGTGTACTTAAGACCCTCAAGTACATCTCCTCTGACATTAATAGATGTCACTTTGCCATTCAGGTCCTGGTGAGAGTGGCTCTGAAAGCAGCACTTATGGAAAAAGAAGCAACAATTGAGGAAATGGATGATGGAGGTAACGCAACACCCTTTCTTCATAATGAAATTTTCCATAGATATTATTAAGGTATTCATTCATCAACCTGTGCAAAAAGGATCTCGTGTCCATCACTTCCAAAATAAACTCAGTTGCTCACGGGCTTTGAGACTGAGCACTCATTTCACTAAAGAAAGACGTGTGCCAATAGGAAATTTAGGCATATGGGATTTTTAAAGTATGACCAGGCCTAATAAACTGGCTGAAAAAAAATCCAAAATCAATTGCAAAAATCGGACTTTTAACAGCGACTGGACAACAAATTATGAATGTATTGAAATTGCTGACTTTGATGTCTTTTGAAAGGGAAAAGCGGTAGAAAATGGATGGATGGATGTATTTGTGGTTGTGTTGTTTCTGACTGTTTAACTCTGGCGATCAAATCTGGTTAAATACATGTCGCGCTGAATTTTAACAGCAGAGGGCGATAGAGCTAAGCCTTGGTTTAATTGTGTTGAACCACATGTGTGCAATGTTTGCTGTGTGTGTTAAAACTAAACCTTCTATTTTATTTATGTAAAATACACAATGGAATTTATACTTTTGTAATGTTTATATTTTCAGGAAGACGTATAACTAAATAAAACTGAGGACGGAAAATAACTGAAAAGAAGGAACATCAATCATAAACTAAACTTGTTAACTATCTGTATAGCTGCACACGCTGGAAAGTAGTAGCAAAGGCAGAATAATGAATTTATTGACAGTTAAGTTAAAGTTAAAGTACCAATGATTGTCACACACACACACACACGAGGTGTGGTGGAATTATTATCTGCATTTGACCCATCACCCTTGATCACCCCCTGGGAGGTGAGGGGAGCAGTGAGCAGCAGCGGTGGCCGCGCCCGGGAATCATTTTGTGCAGTGTCAAAGCTGTTGTGTTTAGTTTGTAAATAAGTAAACACAGTCTCAAAAGAATATAACCCGCAGAGGCACTTTCTAAAGTAACATATGTTGATGTGCGGCCCCTAAGACCTTGGGCTCTTGAAACTGCGGCCCTCTTCGTTATGTAGTTGAATAGCCCTGATGTAGACTCTGGAAGAAGAACCGGTTTAAGTGTTTATTTGACATATTTTGGTTTATGGTTTAGGATGCCAAAGCGGACATTAGATACAGTAGAACAGTAGAACCTCAATGAACAGGGTTTGTAAATAGAAACGTTCGTATATTGGAGCACATTTCTCCATAAGAAACAATGTAAACATTAATTATGGGTTCCGGCCTAGACAAAAGTCCATATTTTACTAAAAGTTTGTACACTATATAAAGCGCTATACAATACTGTATGTCAAACAAACAAAAGTCAAAACAACAACGAATGGCTGAACAATCCTCTTACGTAGCCCCCCTGCCGACACGCACACACACTGTCACTAGCCCTGTGGTGCACTCCCAGTTTGAACTCACAAAACTCCCTAACTTTAAAAGCCTTCTTGCTACGATGATTAGTAATAAAAAATAAATTCCACTTTACCTTGTCGTTTATTCTTGCAGCGGGAGGAAAGGAGGGGGAAAGCAAAGGCGGATACATAATGAATGTTTCAAACCACACATAACTTGTCCATTGCTTTTTTTTTTTAGACTCACATTGGTTTGGTATAAGTATATTTAAAACATGTATAAAGCTTACATTTTACATATTTACATTTCATGTTCTTTTCCGATTCATAGCAATTTAGTAGCACATATGTCCACTTCCTATCCTCACTTTGTACACAATTTACATCACGTTCCCTAAGATCCTCTTCATCCATCCATCTCACTGTCCCTTTATTTAAACTGTCCACCATGGGTGCCCGAGCTTTCAGCCGCTCTGCCCCACATTTTTGGAACTCTTTACCACCAGACCTTCGTAACTTAGATTCAATATCCCTCTTCAAATCAAAACTCAAAACACACCTACTCCTGACTGCCTATTCATTGTAATCATCTTTTCTTCTCTATCTTTGTTGTTTTTGTTGTTGTTTTTTATCCAATTTGATTTTATTACAATTTATTGTATTATAAATAAAATGTATTATTATTATTATTAATGAAATACAATAGATCTAATAAATAGTTTAGTCAGTTATGATACACAAATGAGATGAATAATATCTCATTTTCAATAAAGTTAAAGATGTTTATGAGAATCTTTTTTCCTTGTACTTTGTCCACACTTGTAGTTTGAACTGGATGATATTAGTAAATTTTTTAACTTCTTTGTTTAATGCATTAAAATTTTAGTTCAACATACTGATATACTAAAGGTTTTAAGGGTTGTACGTGCATACAAATGTTAAGTTAGATTGTTTTCCCTGAGGTTATACTTCTCCTCTTTTGTTGAGAAGAATTGTTGTACTTTCAGGTTATAGTTTGCTTTGTGCGTCATTTTAGCTGTTTGCAAATGCACCAAATCATAGACTTTCAGTATTTTTGATTCAACAAATAAAGTATTTGTATGTTCTCTATGTCCAACATTATGTTTTATTCTAACTGATCTTTTTTTGTGTGACACGATCAGTGAATGAAGCGTACTTTTGTAGTCATGTCCCCATATTTCTGCATAATAGCTCAGGTATGCTAACACTAGCGAGAAGTAGAGGCTGAAGATTGAGCGAGCAAAATTCGAAAAATGCTAATAAAAGGTACACAAAGTAGCATTTTAGTACAGGTCCGCTGACTGAATTCACACCAGATATTGATCACCCTTCTCACAATGGATGTGCTGCCAGGCACAAAATGGGGGGATGACACGTTTGTACACCAACGCATATTTTTTTCGGCCTGTGGTTTGTAAATTGAAAAGTCATTAAATCGAGGTACCACTGTAAGTAAGAAAAATGTTTTTTTTATATGCTAGCATATATGCTACAGGTATACTAGCGAGAGCTAATCCCCCATAAATAAACCCATCGGATTTGTCACTTTTTCCACCTCAAAAAGGCTTAACCACTCAGATAAACAAATAAACATGGCAGAGGTTGGTTCAAATACAATATGCTTTATCGTCCCACTTAGAGAAAATTGTCTTGGACTCAGCAAATGTCCCATAAACGCCTTAACAGCCACAATGATAGCAAACGATACATCAACAGGCATCCCATCTCAACAACAGTTACATGAAAACATTGCGCGTATCCCATAACATTGCACACGGTCATACATAGGCAAGTGGGAAAATACATAATGTATACCAAAAGCCCCATAATAAAAACGCTATAAAAGATATTGCCTCAAGCAGCATTGTTCAGGAATTTAACGCATGATAGTCCTGAAAATGGAGAATATTTGAGCACGCAGACGCACGGACTCAGCTTCATTCTGCTTACGTCTCGAAGGACTCAAGGGAGGAAGCCAGGTGTTCAGAGTCCTCCATAACAACAATGACTCCTAGTAATGCCTGTTAATGAATAACCTTAGCTACATGTAAATAATACTCTATGTTATTTACATTTTAACTTCGACCATTTAAAATGTTATAGCCATGCAATTCTATATAGCGATGGGTAAATGACACCTCAGTGAGTGCTTGGCACATTCACTACCTGTATTGACCCTGAGTTGGTGTTTCATATTGGCCATCTGCTGGATTATACAAGTCATTACATTTGACCTGCAAACTAAATTAATAATAGGGACTTTGGAGTGATTTTTGGTCAAGAACATATTTTGCTACAGTATATTCATTATTGAAGTATTTCCTGCCACTTCACAATTTCAGTTGAGTTCAGTATCAGTTCATTTCCAACATGCATACGATACAATGTAGTGCATCACACAATTCCAGTTGTTTCATTACAGTACGTCCGAAAAGGAGTAGGAAGAAGCAGAGCTAATTTAATCCTACCCCTTTTCATACCATAGCAATTTTATCCAATTTCCTTGTTCTATGTAACAAAACAGTAAACAAATAAATAATAAATAAATAATATACCATAGTAAGCAAAGAAATATTAAATACATAAATAATCTTTGTCTCAATGTATATTTTAATTTGAGCATCTACATCCCACTAGAAATTTGATTTATTTGAATCCTGTCAATGTCTTCTATCTTTTTGTATTTTTGTTTATGACTTTCTCTTCTGCCGTTACCGAATAACATTTTTATGGTTTTACAGAGATTTAAGCATAGTTTGTGTTATGTTTAGAGGAGGGAGTTGACGGCGCAGAACCACAAGGGGTTATATTGCTCTATGTATTTATTTTATATATTAATAAATATATATAATGACAAACAATACTATCAATATAAACTAAACAAGAGAATGGAGTGTGACTAATCCAAAAGGGGTGTGTGGTGTGAGACTATGTGTGAGAATTACTTGTTGAGTGTTTACCCTGAGTGTTGAGTGAGGAAGCGGACAAGTCTAAAGGTGCTAGGCAAAAGAAGGTCCGTGAGACAACCAGGAGGTCCGTGGGGCTGAGAGAGGCGTCAATAGGTCCGTGTCCAAAGCGGGGGTCGAAGATCGTGGGAGGCAGTCCAAAGTCTAAAGGGGGAGTCGAGGAACACAGTTCGATCACGGTAGACACGGGAAGCACTGCGGGAAGACACAAGGGAGATCGGACACGGGAACTGGGAAGACACGGAGAGAGATCAAGTATGCGGGAGGGAAGCCAGACACGGGATGCTTACTACGATACCAGATGATAACGTTCTCGCGCCTGATAGCAGGTTGAGGAGGCTTTTGAAGGCAGGACCTCTCATTAGCGGCAGGTGCCTAGATTGCCGGTGAATGATTGCAGCTGCCGGCTGCCGCAGGGCATACACACGCCCCTGGAAGTGCGCGGCTGTGGGCTTATCCCGAGGCGCAACCAGCAGAGGGCAAAGACGAGGGTGCATTGGAATGCGCCCTGACCATGACAATTTGATTTAGTCAAATATGTTAATTTTTTCTGTTATTTGTATTTGCTGCTGTGTGTTGTCTCCTGAACAAAACGCGGTCGTATTCCCTGCAAAAAGTACTAACTTTAAATCCTTTGTAACTTCACAATTAATTATATAGCGGTTGAACAATTTTTGGTCCCAGGATTGATCCCTGGGGTACGCCACAGGTTATATTTAAAGCTGTAGACATATGTTCGCCTATTTTCACATATTGCTTCCTGTTAGTTAAGTAGCTTTTTAACCCAGTTCAAGACCATCCCTCTGATGCCATACCGTTCTAATTTGTGGATTAGGATACAATGATTAATTGTGTCAAATGCTTTTGTTGAATCCAAAAACACTGAAGCTTTTGCGTTGGTAATTTATTTTTGAGATTTTATCCATACTGGCTGTTTGTGAATGTTCCACTTTTAACCAGGAATATGTCCAATCTTATAAAACTATTTGCATATACAGCAGGAAGGGGATTCGTCACGGTTTACCTGACACATGAAACGCGACAAATTAAGGGGTGTGTACTATCTTTTTTAGCTGCCACCTGGCAGTAGAGAATATCTCAGAGTGATGTACAAAGAGAGTATGGCCAACTAAGCAAGGCGCCATGACTGCTAACAAGGACGTGTGAAACTGCTGTGGTTTTGACGTTAGTTTTTCTGGCGAAATAAACCACAATAATATGTCTACATACAGTTCTAAACATACTCCAGCGCGTAAACCTACGATTAAACGTGCTTTTAGTTCGTGAAAGTACAAAATCCAAAACCAGTGAAGTTGACATGTTGTGTAAATCGTAAATACAATGATTTGCCAATCCTTTTCAACCTATATTCCCTTGAATAGACTGCAAAGACAAGATACTTAACGTTCAAACTGAGAAACTTTATTTTTTTGCAAATAATAGCTCATTTGGAATTTGATCCCTGCAACATGTTTCAAAATAGCTGGCACAAGTGGCAAAAAAGACGGAGAAAGTTGAGGAATGCTCATCACACACTTATTTGGAACATCCCACAGGTGAACAGGCTAATTGGGAACAGGTGGGTGCCATGATTGGGTATAAAAGCAGCTTCCATGAAATGCTCAGTCATTCACAAACAAGGATGGGCCGAGGGTCACCACTTTGTCAACAAATGCATGAGCAAATTGTCGAACAGTTTAAGAACAACATTTTTCAATGAGCTATTGCAAGGAATTTATGGATTTCACCATCTACGGTCCATAATATCATCAAAAGGTTCAGAGGTTCTGGAGAAATCACTGCACATAACATTGAATGCCCGTGACCTTCGATTCCTCAGGCGGTACAAACATCAGTGTGGAATGGGCTAAGGAACACTTCAGAAAACCACTGTCAGTAACTGCAGTTGGTCTCTACATCTGTAAGTGCAAGTTAAAACTCTACTGTGCAAAGCCTAAGCCATTTAACAACAACACCCAGAAACGCCGCCGGCTTCGCTGGGACCGAGCTCATCTAAGATGCACTGATGCAAAGTGGAAAAGTGTTCTGTGGTCTGACGAGTCAACATTTCAAATAGTTTTTGGAAATTGTGGACGTCGTGTCCTCCTTGACCAAAGAGGAAAAAAAAAAAATCCCGACTGTTCTAGGCGCAAAGTTGAAAAGCTAGCATCTGTGATGGTATGGGGGTGTATTAATGCCCAAGGCATGGGTAACTTATACATCTGTGAAGGCACCATTAATGCTGAAAGGTACATACAGGTTTTGGAGAAACATATGTTGCCATCCAAGCAACGTCTTTTTCATGGACGCCCCTGCTTATTTCAGCAAGACAATGCCAAGCCACATTCTGCACGTGTTACAACAGCGTGACTTCACAGTAAAAGAGTGTGGGTACTAGACTGGCCTGTCTGTAGTCCAGACCTGTCTCCCATTGAAAATGTGTGGCGCATTATGAAGCCTAAAATACCACAACAGAGACCTCGGACTGTTGAACAACTTAAGCTGTACATCAAGCAAGAATGGGAAAGAATTCCACCTGAAAAGGTTCAAAAATTGGTTTCCTCAGTTCCCAAATGTTAACTGAGTGTTGTTTAAAGGAAAGGCCATGTAACACAGTGGTAAAAATGCCCCTGTGACAACTTTTTTGCAATGTGTTGCTGCCATTAAATTCTAAGTTAATGATTATTTGCAAAAAAAAATTACGTTTCTCAGTTCGAACATTAAATATCTTGTCTTTGCAGTCTATTCAATTGAATATAAGTTGAAAAGGATTTGCAAATCATTGTATTCTGTTTTTATTTACGAATTACTCAATGTGCCAACTTTACCGGTTTTGGGTTTTGTATAAATTTGCGGCCATATTTGACGCACTCTGCTGCTATATTCCTGCAGTGTTTTGTGAACGTAAAAAAATACACAGAATGACCAAAAATAAATTACTTATTGCCCTCATTTTGCGCTTTGGACCAACAATCACGGAGAAATTGTGACTTTTGTGAGAAGTATGCCAACTGTGGCGTCTGCCTCCAATGTATTCGTCATCACTGTATGTATCACTCATGATTAGAGATTAATGCGTTAAAATGTAATATCGGAAAATATCTGTATCAGTTTTTTTATTATCGGTATCGTTTTTTTTTGTTTTGTTTTTATTTAAAACATTTTTTTTTTTATTAAATCAACATAAAAAAACACAAGATACACTTACAATTAGTGCACCGACCCAAAAACCTCCCTCCCCCATTTACACTCATTCACACTCATTCACACAAAAGGATTGTTTCTTTCTGTTATTAATATTCTGGTTCCTACATTATATATCAATATATATCAATACAGTCTGCAAGGGATACAGTCCGTAAGCAAAACCTGTTCCTGGGCCGTATGTTTGACACCCCTGGTCTAAGTGTAAGTAAAGAAAGAAAATATAAGGTATTTTATTGACACATATTATTTCTAGGCCATATCAAATGATGAGGAGGGCCAGATCTGGCCCGCGGGCCTTGAGTTTGACACCGGTGATATATAGCTAGCCTTGGCGACAAACTGTAAACAATTTAGAACCAGTTAACGACCGTACCCATGACTTTGACAAGTACCAGACATGGTGACAAAGCTCCGGAGGCGGATTATGACTGCTCAGGCCTTGCAAAGTACAGTACATGTCCACACAGTTTAGGTCTTGCTTGATGTTGGACCTCAAGGCGACTTCAGTTAGATTATTTTCCTCGAAAAAAGTGAGGTCGTGGTGGTTCTTAACCTCGCAGGCACTTCCCCTTCCTCAGCTCTGACATCCATATGACAAAATGTCCAGTTCCGGTCCTCCATGTGATTGTGACCTTTTCCAAAAATAACACATCTGTTTCACAAAAGTTGTGTGATTCTCAATGTTGGTGAGATAAGCAGTAAGTCCCACCCCACGCCTAATAGATTCTAAGTCTGGGGGAAGTGTTTTTGAAGCCCCTGCAGCCGGGCGGATTTACAGCGAGCAGAAGAATAACAAGCCCGGGTGAACGCTCGGCTGAGTTGGCAGGAGTCAGAGACGAGGGAATCATCTAAGAAGAAGAGAGCCCTGGGGTATTGAGCAGAATGAGGCGAGCGAATGTGTTTCCTCTGCAAAACCAATTAGCAAATGACTCCCTGCACCCTGCTTTGGGAAGGGGAGAAAAGGGAGAGCGGGAAGGAATAAAAGGAATGAGAAAACGGTAACGCAGCAGAGCAGTGCGTCTGCGTGGGTGGGCTGTGATCGACAGATGCTCGGAGTGGATGTGTGTGATTTATCCTCTCCTCCTCCCGAGCTCTCTGACGCACCCACGGTACAGCATGGGCTGGCAAAAGGTAAGGATAGCAGTGCGGGTGTGTCGGGTTCCTAAACGCCAAAGCAGAGGTTCACGCTGATGAATGCATCACGGTGCTAGAAGTGTCCCCAGATACCGTGCAGTTGTGACCCCTACAGGAGGAGCGCAGTATAAGGATGACGTCAGCTAAATCCAGACCAAGGGTGTCCAAACTTATTTATATATACAGTCGTGGTCAAAAGTTTACATACACTTGTAAAGAACATAATGTCATGGCTGTCTTGAGTTTCCAATAATTTCTACAACTCTTATTTTTTAGTGATAGAGTGATTGGAGCACATACTTGTTGGTCACAAAAAACATTCATGAAGTTCGGTTCTTTTATGAATTTATTATGGGTCTACTGAAAATGTGACCAAATCTGCTGGGTCAAAAGTATACATACAGCAATGTTAATATTTGGTTACATGTCCCTTGGCAAGTTTCACTGAAATAAGCCGCTTTCGGTAGCCATCCACAAGCTTCTGGTTGAATTTTTGACCACTCCTCTTGACAAAATTTGGTGCAGTTCAGCTAAATTTGTTGGTTTTCTGACATGGACTTGTTTCTTCAACATTGTCCACACGTGTAAGTCAGGACTTTGGGAAGGCCATTCTAAAACCTTAATTCTAGCCTGATTTAGCCATTCCTTTACCACTTTTGGCGTATGTTTGGGTTCATTGTCCTGTTGGAACACCCAACTGTGCCCAAGATCCAACCTCCAGGCTGATGATTTTTGGTTGTCCTGAAGAATTTGGAGATAATCCTCCTTTTTCAATGTCCCATTTACTCTCCGTAAAGCACCAGTTCCATTGGCAGCAAAACAGGCCCAGAGCATAATACTACCACCACCATCTTGACGGTAGGTGTGGTGTTCTTGGGATTAAAGGCCTCACCTTTTCTCCTCCAAACATATTGCTGGGTATTGTGGCCAAACAGCTCATTTTTGTTCCATTTGACATCACATGGACAAAGATAAGACCTTCTAGAGGAAAGTTATGTGGTCAGATGAAACATGAAGCATGGTGTGTGGACAATGCTGAAGAAACAAGTCCATGTCAGAAAACCAATACATTTAGCTGAACTGCACCAATTTTGTCAAGAGGAATGGTCAAAAATTCAACCAGAAGCTTGCCAGAAACTTGTGGGTGGCTACCAAAAACGCCTTATTACAGTGAAACTTGCCAAGGGACATGTAACCAAATATTAACATTGCTGTATGTATACTTTTGACCCAGCAGATTTGGTCACATTTTCAGTAGACCCATAATAAATTCATAAAAGAACCAAACTTCATGAATGTTTTTTGTGACCAACAAGTATGTGCTCCAATCACTCTATCACAAAAAAATAAGAGTTGTAGAAATTATTGGAAACTCAAGACAGCCATGACATTATGTTCTTTAGAAGTGTATGTAAACTTTTGACCACGACTGTGTATACCGGTACATCCATCAATATATCTAAATGTTATAAATATATATATATATATATATGTATACCAAAAGTCTGGACACACCTTCTCATTCAATGCGTTTTCTTTATTTTCATGACTATTTTACATTTTACCTTTTTTAGATGAAAATAGCACTTTAGATCCATTTCAGTCTGGATACAAAGCTTTGCACAGTACTGAATCTGCACTTTTAAAGGTTTTTAATGATTTGCTTTTAATATCTGATTCTGGCAGCTCTGCCATTTTAGTGATTTTAGATCTTACAGCTGCCTTTGACACAGTCGACCACACAATTCTTTTAGATCGCCTGAGAGACTGTGTGGGTGTCAGGGGGACTGCATTAGAGTGGTTCAGATCCTACCTGTCAGAAAGGTCCTTCTCTGTCAGGCTGGGGGACGCCACTTCTTCTTCTGCTCCGCTTTACTGTGGTGTCCCCCAGGGATCTATTCTAGGCCCCATCCTGTTCGCTCTATATCTCCTCCCGATTGGAGAGATTTTTAAGAGGCATGGAGTGTCTTATCACTTTTATGCAGACGACTGCCAAATTTATATGCCTATTTCAAAAGGCCACGGCCCCCTGACACCCCTTCTCAACTGTCTATGCGACGTCAAGGCTTGGTTAGCCCAGAATTTTTTAATAATGAATGAGGGAAATTTTTGTGTTTGGTCCGGCCCTCACTGACTTGGGACCATTGCAAAATTATGTGCGTCCCAAAGTCACCAGCCTTGGCGTCACTATAGACAGCGATTTGAAACTTGACAAACAAGTCAATGGCGTTTTAAAATCGTGTTTTTATCATCTTCGTCTTTTAGCAAAGGTAAAACCGTTTTTTATCTTTTAACCTTTTTGAACAAGTCGTGCATGCTTTTATTTCAAGTCGCCTGGACTACTGCAATGCACTTTATGCTGGCATTAGCCAAAAAGCTCTCTCCCGGTTGCAGTTAGTCCAGAATGCGGCAGCACAACTTTTAACAGGGACCAGGAGACGCCAGCATATAACCCCAATCCTTGAGAGTTTGCACTGGCTCCCTGTTCATTTTAGAATTGATTTTAAAACCTTGCTGTTTGTTTTTAAAGCTTTACATGGACTGGCACCTCAGTATATCTCGGACCTCATCCAAACTTACAATCCTGCGCGCGCTCTGAGGTCCGAGAGCCAGCTCCAGCTCGTGGTGTCCAAGACGAGACTTAAAACCAGGGGAGACAGGGCCTTCTCTGTAGTCGGCCCTAAGCTCTGGAACACTCTGCCCCTCCATATTCGAACTGCTCCCACAGTGGAGTGTTTTAAGTCTCGTCTTAAGACCCACTTTTATTCTCTGGCTTTTAACACTACGTGAGTTGTGTGGTCCTCTGTTGTCCTCTGTGTTTTTAAAATGTTGCTTTCTATTTACTGTTTTAATTGGTTTTCCATCCATCCATTTTCTACCGCTTATTCCCTTTTTGGGGTCGCGGGGGGCGCTGGAGCCTATCTCAGCTACAATCGGGCGGAAGGCGGGGTACACCCTGGACAAGTCGCCACCTCATCGCAGGGCCAACACAGATAGACAGACAACATTCACACTCACATCCACACACTAGGGCCAATTTAGTGTTGCCAATCAACTTATCCCCAGGTGCATGTCTTTGGAGGTGGGAGGAAGCCGGAGTACCCGGAGGGAACCCACGCAGTCACAGGGAGAACATGCAAACTCCACACAGAAAATCCCGAGCCCGGGATTGAACCCAAGACTACCTTCGTATTGTGAGGCAGATGCACTAACCCCTCTGCCACCGTGAAGCCCTTAATTGGTTTTACCCTTTGAAATTGTTTTTAATCATGTTTATTTTTTATTGTTTTTAATTGTGTTTAATATTGTTGTGCAGCACTTTGGAAACATTTTGTTTTTTATGTGCTATATAAATAAAGTGGATTGGATTGGATTGGATTACATTGTAGATTGTCAATGAAGGCATCAAAACTATGAAAGAACACATGTGGAGTTATGTACTTAACAAAAAAAGGTGAAAGAACTGAAAACATGTTTTATATTCTAGTTTCTTCAAAAAAAAATTAATAAAATTTTATATATATATATATATATATATATATATATATATATAAATATATAAATATATAAATATATATATATATATGTGTGTGTATATATATATATATATATATACATATATATATATATATATATTTACATATATATATATATATATGTGTGTGTATATATATATATATATATTTATGTGTGTATATATATATAATATATATATATATATATATATATGTAAATATGTATATATATATATATGTGTGTGTGTATATATACATATATATATATATATATATATTTATGTGTGTATATATATATAATATATATATATATATATGTAAATATGTATATATATATATATATATATATATATATATATATATGTAAATATGTATATATATGTACATATATATGTGTGTATGTATATATATATATATATATATATATATATATATATATATATATATATATATATATATATATATATATACATATACATATATATATGTAAATATATATATATATGTATATATTTTAGAGATGTCCGATAATATCGGACTGCCGATATTATCGGCTGATAAATGCTTTAAAATGTAATATCGGAAATTATCGGTATCGATTTCAAAAAGTAAAATTTATGACTTTTTAAAACGCCGCTGTACAGAGTGGTAAACGGACGTACGGAGAAGTACAGAGCAGTTGCGTCTCCAAGTCAGCAGCCCCTCCGCTCTCCCCTCTCTTACACACAACACAGGAGTTGACGACAGCATCATGAGAGGTTTACTGGCGACGCTTGATGACCTCATCAAACCCCCGCGAGCGGAGCATAACAACAACAAGAGTGTGTAGCAGTGGCTAACAAGCGAGCTCGCTCGGTGACTGACTAACGACATGGTTTGGGATTATTTTAAAGTGTCTCTCACGGATAAAAAACTGGCAATTTGCAATGACTGCAAAACGTTGGTTATGCGAGGAGGAACCAAGATGTCGTCCTTTAATACGAGCAATTTGATCTCCCACCTCTTCAAGAATCATAAGGAGATACACGATGAATACAAGCTGATGAAAGATGGATGAAAAGCAAACACCGACAAAAAGTAGTACCACACAGCATACTTGCCAACCCTCCCGATTTTCCCGGAAGAGTCCCGAATTTCAGTGCCCCTCCCGAAAATCTCCCGGGCAACCATTCTCCCGAATTTCTCCCGATTTCTATCCGGACAACAATATTGGGGGCGTGCCTTAAAGGCACTGCCTTTAACGTCCTCTACAACCTGTCGTCACGTCCGCTTTTCCTCCATACAAACAGTGTGGCCCAGTCACATAATATATGCAACTTTTAAACACACATAAGTGAATGCATCGCATACTTGATCAACAGCCATACAGGTCACACTGAGGGTGGCCGTATAAACAACTTTAACACTGTTACAAATATGCGCCACACTGTGAACCCACACCAAACAAGAATGACAAACACATTTCGGGAGAACATCCGCGCTGTAACACAACATAAACACAACAGAACAAATACCCAGAACCCCTTGCAGCACTAACTCTTCCGGGACACTACAATATACACCCCCCGCTACCACCAAACCCCGCCCCCCCACACCTCTTTGTGACTCACTTTGTGAAAGTCAAAGTATAGTATTTCCCATACTTGTAGTGGGTATCAGGAATATCTCAGGGAGAGCTTCTGTTTTGAGGCATGTTAAAAAAAATAATGCACTTTGTGACTTCAATAATAAATATGGCAGTGTCATGTTGGCATTTTTTTTCCATAACTTGAGTTGATTTATTTTGGAAAACCTTGTTACATTGTTTAATGCGTCCAGCGGGGCATCACAACAAAATTAGGCATAATAATGTGTTAATTCCACGACTGTATATATCGGTATCGGTTGATATCGGAATCGGTAATTAAGAGTTGGACAATATCGGAATATCGGATATCGGCAAAAAAGCCATTATCGGACATCTCTAATATATATGTATATATGTATATGTGTATGTGAAAGTTCGACTTCTACCTTGTTTATTAGTTCAGTATATATGTATATATATATATATATTGTATATACATATGTGAATGTATGTAAAAGTTCGACTTCTACCTTGTTTACTTCCATGACGACCTTTTTAAAGTTTTGTAATCAATCTGAAATATCAAGCAGCTCAAATGTGCGAAACATGGATAAGTGTGGAAAGAGTTTTTTTTTTACTTTTTTCCCATTACGCACTCTAATGGATTTGAATGGGTGCATTTTTGAATTTGTTTTATGATGTTTGGACGTTTTTCATTATATCCACATAGTTCAGTGAGCAGGATGTGTTATGTGTGACTATGTGTGTTGACCTTTATGTTAGTTGCATTATTTAATTTTTTTGGACCATGACTAGAGAAGGTTGTTTGGATTGTGGCATGTAAATCAATGCTGTGCTATTGAGTCAAAGCACATTCAAGGGTAATTGATCTGATTTACTCACATTGTCCTCAAGAGGGCAACAAATCCACACCCGTCTGGTATTTAAGATTAATTAGAAGACCCAATGCTTTATTGAACTCAGGACAACTCGCGGGCCAAATTGAAGACGCTGGCGGGCTGTATTTCGGACATCTGTGATCTAACTGTATGATCTGTATAATAGACTGTATTTATATTATTCACATGTAAAAAATACCTACGTGTTTATTGTCTATTGTGAGTGAACTGTGGTGCTGAATTTCCCCCAGGGATCAATAAAGTATTTTGATTCTATTCTATTCTAACCATTACATGTTTTGAAGTTATGCCATGCCTTACGATTTGGCATTATTGTTTTTCTCTCCATGATCTCACTTAAAGCCCTACTTAAAACATTTTGGTTGATTTTGGCGGCACCAGTGGACCAAAGCGGTAGTGTTTTGCCGGAAGTAAGAGTGCATTTCCCATGAGGACCAGCGCATAGCGTTAGTCGGTCAGTATGACTGATCTTTCCACAGTCGGAACCTACATATTTTACTCAAACTTTATATTTGCGGTTTGCAGTCATCACAATGATTTTTCTTTTTACAGTACTTTTGAGTTTTGTGCATGGCTGGTGGCTATTGATTGCGACCACGCAAATTTCCGATAGCTAACATTAGCATATCATATTGATTTGAGCAGCGAACATTACTAAGTAGTCCAGCAGGAACAGAGCCAAGGCAGCATCGGTCTGAAATCCCTCCTAGTCTTTAAGCTCACGCCAGCGGGTGAAAGCCGGGGCAATGTTGATCCTTGACTGTCTTTTTTCCAGGTAGTCTCCCTTTTTCTTTTTTTTGTTTCCTCAGAAACAAATTTTTCATTTCTTTGGTTATTTCGCAACTTCTGCCATGATAGCAGTAATTGCACGCAGGCGTTCATATCGACTTCCGTCTTTTCAACGAATGGGGAAAGAGGGAGTGACCTATGCCGTAAAGCAAGTCAGCACATTTGTAGTTTTTACTGTGGCAGGGTTCCTGCCACCCTCGTCAAAGATGTTTAGGGCAGTGAAAGCGATGCAGACCCCCTCAGGCCATGACAGAGATGTCATTCACCATGTATCATCTCAAAAGTTATGAAGATATTTTATGAAGGTTGAAAAGTTACTCAAGGGTAATATTATTATTTTTTTCTACATTTAAAACACTTCCTTGTGGTCCACAAAACATGTAATGGTGGTTCTTTGGTCCAAATTTGGCATTGATTATATTGTACCGAACATCTTCAAGTCGGTTTTTGACCGTCTCTTCAGGCTGCGCCGTTTTTCGTGGCAACACTTCGACTGAGTCTTCTCACTGCTAGCCAACAAGTTTACTGACCGATATAAGTTTGAACTATACGCTACTTTTTATTAGAAATAGCAACAGCGGAGAACGCATGTGTCTGTGAAAAAGAAGGACCTTAATGACAACAGCGCGGACTACAATGCCGGACACGCGCAAAGCTCTTTGGGTAAATCACTACCATATACGGTAGATAATTACATATTTCCTGACTACGAAACACAATAGCGGATCTCTTAAAAAACTACAAACAAAATGGCTACCAGTTGGGACATATGCTTAGTTGCATGGCCAGCATACTCACCGAGCATGTTTGGGATGCTCTGGATCAGCATGTACGACAGCGTGTTCCAGTTCCTGCCAATATCGACCATTGGACCAGCATTCTACAGGCCACAATCAACAACCTGATCAACTCTATACCAAGGAGATTTGTGAGGCAATTGGTGGTCACACCAGATACTGACTGCTGTTCTGACCCCACAGAAATTATTTGGGAACTATTAGTTTGCAAAATTAGGACACCTCTAGACATGGTTCAGAGATGCACCTTCACTGTAAATCTCCCGTTCAAGCAGGGCCCACAGGTTCCTCAACAGGGTTTAGGTCTGGTGAGGAAGGGGGCAATGCAGTGGAGTACTTTGATGCATGCCTGCACAAAAACCATGGTCTTCTTGAAAGATGCATACTTTTTCGTGTACGACTGCTTGAAGAAAGTGTCTTCTATAAACTGTCAGTAGGTTTGGGAGTTGATTTTGAGGCCATCTTCAATATTCAACTCATTTTTAATAATACCAGCGCATGCCATTACCCCATCTCCACTTCACGAAGCGGAGCTCTGTGTCCGTTACTGATCCAGCCACAGGCCCATCCCTCTGGTCCATCAATAGTCACTCTTGTCTCATGAGTCCAGAAAACCTTTGAAAAGTCTGTCTTCAGATATTTCTTGGCCCATTCTTGACTTTTCGACTTGTGTGATTTGTTCAGCGGTGGTCGGGTTTCAGCATTCCTTTCCTTGGCCATGTCTCTAAGCACTGAACAACTTGTATATCTGGGCACTCTGGGTAGTTTGCAGTTCTGAAATATGGCAGCACTGGAGGACAATGGGTTGCTGGTGGCTTCGTGTTGGAAAACGTTAATGTACCTTTGTGTAAATTGCAATAGTGCTGTGCTGAAAGTATATTCTGGCCTGTGTGTGACCTTGTCTGAATTGACTCACTGATAGTATTTATTCTCCCTTCTCATTTACCAATGCACCATTGTTCCCAGGGTGGGCACTTTACACAGAGTTGAGTCATATGCTCTCACCCCCCTCCAAACTGAGCCTACGCTCCCCCTCCCACCTTGTATTCAGTGTATATAACACATGTCTCTTCTAGTGTGCACTCCTGAAATACTTTGCTATGCCTTTTGAGATGCTCAAGCTTCTCAAATAAATCTAAGAAAGACAATTTTGTTTGACTACTTTGAAAGAAATGTTCTAATATAGCTTCACGTTTGATTTTTCTCCAATCTTTAGCAGTTAATGTGTCTTTTTTTCTCTCAATACATTCCTTGCGACCATGTTTGCGCTTTGCAACATAACGTTTGATGGGTCTGTGGTCACGCTCCCATATCGTAGCAATTTCAAGAGTGCTACATCCCTCTGAAAGACTATTTTTGACTTTTCAGAGTCCATTAAATCTATTTTTTAGCCCATTTTGCCTGAGGAAGAGACGCCCCATAATAATTATGCACACCTTGATATGGACTGTTGATCTCCTGAGGCCACACCCTCACTTATTATGCAAATACACCGGGTATGCTTAAATCCAATGAGCATTTAAGGGTTTATACAGCTTAAAGTTGAAAAAAACATGCAAAAAAAAACATAATATGGCCAAAACATTTACTTGCCTAATAATAAGTAAACACAGTGTATGTAGTGGCCATGTTCTAGTGGCCGGGTGACTGCTATAGCAATGATAGCAATGATCCTCCAGGTGAGTACTGTGATATACAGTAGAACATACTTAAAGGGGAACATTATCACAATTCCAGAAGGGTTAAAACCATTAAAAATCAGTTCCCAGTGGCTTACAGTGTTGGGACTAACGCGTTACAAAGTAACTCGTTACTGTAACGCCGTTAGTTTCGGCGGTAACTAGTAATCTAACGCGTTATTTTTTTTTATTCAGTAATTTAGTTACCGTTACTACATGATGCGTTACTGCGTTATTTTACGTTACTTTTGATGTAGTATCGGCTAGAAACAGAAGCGCTGCGGTGTCGTTCTTCTGAATCTTCCTCTGTTACAAGCCGGAGAGAAGAAAAGCGGCGCGGTCTATGTGTGTGTGGGTGTGGGTGTGGGGAAAAAAAGTTGTTGGCACGTTCAGTCCACACACAGCGTGGTCATGGCGAGCGGAGTAACGGAGGAGCTTGAACGCCCCCGCCATTGAATCGGTGTGTTTATAAGTGCAGACTCGGTTGTGCAAAACGAGGGTTTTAAACACATGCTGAACGTGCTTGAACCACGTTACGACATCCCGTCGCGCACCCACTTCAGCAATAAGATTGTGCCAGATCTTTATGAGCAGGAGAAGAAAAAAGTTGTGGATGAACTATCCCGAGCATCATCTGTTGCGCTCATGACAGACGGGTGGACGTCCAGCGGAACTATAAGCGCTCACTTCATCACAGCAGACTGGGAGATGCATTGACCCACAACACCCTGAAGACAAATGTCACCCTGTCTGATGATGATGTGAGAGTGGCAGGTGAGGTCCTCCAGGTGCTTAAACCCCTCAAAAGTGTTCCATCTCTACTGAGCACTGAAACTTCACCATCTGTGTCAATGATCCTGCCACTGAAAACAAGTATTCTACAATCCATGGCTCCAAGTGTGGAAGACAGCAGCATCACTCCAGATGTCAGGCTTTATGTTTCAAGGAAGATGATGTGCCTTCTTATGTTGCACTTTAACTTGTTTTTTATTCATGGTCATTGGTCCAAGTTTAAAGAAAGGAGGAATGCCTATTTATGTTGCACTGTTTTTCATTAATTATGTTAAAAGGAAAATAAAAATGTATGTCAAGTTGATCAACAGATTGTATTATTCTCCAGTGCAATAACAGTACTGAAATGAAGGCAAAAAGGGCATTAATGGGAGCTTTAAAAAAAGAAGAAGAAAAAAGAAGTAACTAAATAGTTACTTTTCACAGTAACGCATTACTTTTTGGTGAAAGTAACTGAGTTAGTAACTGAGTTACTTTTGAAATAAAGTAACTAGTAACTGTAACTAGTTACTGGTTTTCAGTAACCAACCCAACACTGGTGGCTTATTTTATTTTTCAAAGTTTTTTTCAAAATTTTACCCATCACGCAATATCCCTAAAAAAAAGCTTCAATGTGCCTGATTTTAACCATCGTTATATACACCCGTCCATTTTCCTGTGACGTCACATAGTGATGCCAACTCAAACAAACATGGCGCATAGAACAGCAAGCTATAGCGACATTAGCTCGGATTCAGACACGGATTTCAGCGGCTTAAGCGATTCAACAGATTCTTCTAACCAACGATTGGTATGTGTTTGTTTGGCATTAAAGGAAACTAACAACTATGAACTAGGTTTACAGCATATGAAATACATTTGGCAACATTATGCACTTTGAGAGTGCAGACAGCCCAATTTTCATCAATTAATATATTCTGGAGACATACCCTCATCCGCTCTCTTTTCCTGAAAGCTGATCTGTCCAGTTTTGGAGTTGATGTCAACAGGCCAGGGAAGCTAGGGTCGATATTCTTCTCTTGATCATCTTCGGTGGCATAAGGGACGGTGTGAGCCAAGACATCCAAGGGGTTTAGCTCGCTCGTCTGCGGGAAAAAACTGCCACCATTGCTTGCCGTGCTAGCGAGGTCCTTTGTCCCTGAATTGCTCACTCACTCCGGCAGATTCAATGGGGGTCTGGCGGCAGATTTCTTTGACTTTATTGTTGGAAATGCATCTGCTTTGAGTGTCGCAGGATATCCACACATTCTTGCCATCTCTGTCGTAGCATAGCTTTCGTCGGTAAAGTGTGCGGAACAATTTCTTGCCACTTTCGCATCTTTGGGCCACTGGTGCAACTTGAATCCATCCCTGTTCGTGTTGTTACACCCTCCGACAACACACCGACGAGGCATGATGTCTCCAAAGTACGGAAAACGGAAAATAACAGAGCTGATTTGACTCGATGTTTGAGAAAAAGGCGGATTGCTTCCCGATTTGACGTCACATTGTGACGTCATCGCTCCGAGAGCGAATAATAGAAAGGCGTTTAATTCGCCAAAATTCACCCATTTAGAGTTCGGAAATCGGTTAAAAAAATATATGGTCTTTTTTCTGCAACATCAAGTTATATATTGACGCTTACATAGGTCTGGTGATAATGTTCCCCTTTAAAAGGCAACTCTACTGGCGGAAAGAAGTATAAAGGTGACTATATCAAAGTTATTTCCTGTTAAAAACATACTTAGGAGGTGGCAAACATTTCTTTATGCTGTAACTCTAAAAATGTCCTGTAACCCATTGGCGATAAATGAAGGACGACTGCACTGTAGGTGTGATTGCTTCTGATGATGACAACACTGCTTTGATTTTTCCTTTACTGCCACTCAAACTGCCAGGGAAGATGACAAGACCATGACAGTTTCCCTTTAAGTGATGACAGACAGCCCTGGAAATGTAAAGGTTGCAGCTCTGCAGAGGAAAGATGTGTTGCGTGATGGTCCGGGAGGTTGGAAATGCATGAAAACATGGCTGTCTCTGCACGCCATCTGATAATAAATGCAACAGGTCCTGTCATCCGAGCCATCTGATTGGTCCGAATCTGTCTGATAAGTCCCACAGCAGAGCTGTTCATGCTTTATAGATCGCTGCGCCAACTGTTGCAGCAACAAGGGAGCTAGTTAGCAAACATTCAAACCCCCCACTTGCTGCTGTGGAAGCTGTCAAGGCAGCAAGGCTTTCGTGCGGAACCAACTTTACACGTATCCACTTGCTCGTTGCATGGACACAAATGTGCCTTAGGGGTTCCCATCCAAAACAATGTTGCCTCAAAAGATGTGTACATTGTTAATAAGGCCACCAAAAAGAAAGGTTTAAACGGCTACAGCAGGCTTCACGGTATCCATATTTTCACAAAAATACTTATATTTACAGGTGTGTCGATCTGATGTCGATATCGGTCTGATACCAGCAGAAAAACACCGGCTTGCATCCAAACCTTGCGATACCAGCTCTTCGATACAAACAGTTCCGCAGCGTGTTTACTTGTGCAAAGTTCAACAGCCAACGTTGAGAACTTGTTGAATTAGGTTCTGATGTTGAGCAACTCAAACCCAACGTTGGGACAATATGCTTTTTGACGACGTTTAATCAATATCAGGTTGTGACGTTGATGTGACGATTGAAATGTGGTCATTTCCCAACCAATATTCTACAACACAAATACAACGTTGAAACAACATGCTTTTTGACGACGTTTAATCAATGTTGGGTTCTGACGTTGATTTGACCATTGGAATTTGGTCATTTCCCAACCAATATTCTACAACACAAGTACAATGTTGGAACAACATGCTTTTTGACAATGCTTAATAAATGTCAAGTTGTGACGTTGATTTGACCACTGAATTTTGGTCATTTCCTAACCAATATTTTACAACATAAATACAACGTTGAAACAACATGCTTTTTGACAACGTTTAATCAATGTTGGGTTCTGATGTTGATTTGACCATTGGAATGTAGTCATTTCCCAACCAATATTCTACAACACAAATACAACGTTGAAACAACATGCTTTTTGACAATGTTTATTTAATGGTTGAATTTTGGTCATTTTCCAACCAATATTCAACAACACAAATACAACGTTGAAACAACATGCTTTTTGACAACTTTTAATCAATGTTGGGTTCTGATGTTGATTTGACCATTGGAATGTAGTTATTTCCCAACCAATATTCTACAACACAAATACAACGTTGAAACAACATGCTTTTTGACAATGTTTATTCAATGGTTGAATTTTGGTCATTTCCCAACCAATATTCTACAACACAAATACACCATTGAAACAACATGCTTTTTGACAATGTTTAATTAATGTTGGGTTCTGACGTTGATTTGACCATTGGAATGTGGTAATTTCCCAACCAATATTCTACAACACAAATACAATGTTGAAACAACATGCTTTTTGACAACGTTTAATCAATTTTGGGTTCTGACGTGGATTTGACCATTGAATTTTGGTCATTTCCCAATCAATATTTTACAACATAAATACAACGTTGAAACAACATGCTTTTTGACAACGTTTAATCAATGTTGGGTTCTGATGTTGATTTGACCATTGGAATTTGGTCATTTCCCAACCAATATTTTACAACATAAATACAACGTTGAAACAACATGCTTTTTGACAATGTTTAATCAATGGTGGAATTTTGGTCATTTTCCAACCAATATTCTACAACACAAATACAACGTTGAAACAACATGCTTTTTGACAACGTTTAATCAATGTTGGCTTCTGACGTTGATTTGATCATTGAAATGTGGTAATTTCCCAACCAATATTCTACAACACAAATACAACATTGAAACAACATGCTTTTTGACAATGTTTAATCAATTTTGGGTTCTGACGTTGATTTGACCATTGGAATGTGGTCATTTCCCAACCAATATTCTACAACACAAATACAATGTTGAAACAACATGCTTTTTGACAACATTTAATCAATGTTGGGTTCTGACGTTGATTTCACCATTGAATTTTGGTCATTTCCCAACCAATATTTTACAACATAAATACAACATTGAACAACATGCTTTTTGACAACGTTTAATCAATGTTGGGTTCTGATGTTGATTTGACCATTGGAATGTGGTCATTTCCCAAACAATATTCTACAACACAAATACAACGTTGAAACAACATGCTTTTTGACAATGTTTATTCAATGGTGGAATTTTGGTCATTTTCCAACCAATATTCTACAACACAAATACAACGTTGAAACAACATGCTTTTTGACAACGTTTAATCAATGTTGGCTTCTGACGTTGATTTGACCATTGAAATGTGGTCATTTTCCAACCAATATTCTACAACACAAATACAACATTGAACAACATGCTTTTTGACGACGTTTAATCAATGTCAGGTTGTGACGTTGATGTGACGATTGAAATATGGTCATTTCCCAATCAATATTCTACAACACAAATACAACTTTGAAACAACATGCTTTTTGATGACGTTTAATCAATGTTGGGTTCTGACGTTGATTAGACCATTGGAATTTGGTCATTTCCCAACCAATATTCTACAACACAAGTACAATGTTGGAACAATATGCTTTTTGACAATGTTTATTAAATGTCAGGTTGTGACGTTGATTTGACCATTGAATTTTGGTCATTTTTCTGCACGTCTCCCGGAGCACTTGTTTCCCTCACCTGTACCTGATTGGCAGTCTGGCACACCTGGTGGCAATTGCCAATCAGGCCACTATTTATACCTGCCTCGCCCTCCGGCCAACGCTGGAGTATCGTTTGCTGTGAGCTGTTCCTGTTTGCTGGTTCCTGATAGCTGTTTGCAGTTTGCTGTCTTCTAGCTCCTTGTTTCTTGGTTTCCTGTTACTTGTATCCTGTTAGCTGTTTTCAGTATGCCTGTTTCCTGGTGTTTTCCTGCATTTTCTTTTGGACATTAACTCATGTTTTCCTGCATCCAGCCTGCCGTCTCTGCATCTTGGTGTTCGTCACCAACACTACCTGACAGTCGTATCTTTAATAATATACAATATGATGCATAAATAAGGGATATATAATCAAATTGTAGCCCCTGAATGATAATGGAACCGTGAGCTGCTCAAAGAATCCCACCCTCGGTCTGTTCCAACCTCGCCTCAGTGGCTAAATTGCTTTTCAGTTCCAGCTGCTTCACAGGGTTTTCTGCATTGAACTGACCCTTGCAATTTGCATGGATATTAATTAATCCAAAAGCAGAAGATTGGATGACTGCGTGTTGTTAAACAGAAGCACTTTCCCGGAGTTCTATTCAAAGCGCTCCTCATCGGAGCCCGGTGATTGAAGTTTGATAAGGCCTCAATGACCCAGATTCTGAAAGTTCATCACTTCGCTCAGCGGCTGTGCTTCGTCATACAAATCCTCTTGCTTACACTTTTGCTTGGCAAAGGACAATGATGACTCACGCTGACATTCAGCACTTTGGGGATGTTTGTGTGGAGACTGCAAATACAGCACAGGTCCGGGGAGACGGATGAAACGCAGATGCAGAGGTAAAAGAGATAGGAGGGCAAGACTGTGAGCCAAGGAGGGAGACTTATCAGCTTTATTTGCTCTGCAGCTGTGTGTCATGTTGAAGATCCACTGATGGATTGATGGCACGCATTACCCATGATAGAGACGGTCCCCGCAAACACAGACATGTTCTGTACGTTCAGTCCAGCTGGTGTTAAAGTCTGCCCAGTCTGAGGTCCTGTCTTCTTGGCGATTTCACCAGATTTTATTAAAAGTAGTTGGAACGTGTGTCGAACCTCGGATTCAGGAGGAACAGTGTGGTTTTCGTCCTGGTCGTGGAACTGTGGACCAGCTCTATACTCTCGGCAGGGTCCTTGAGGGTGCATGGGAGTTTGCCCAACCAGTCTACATGTGCTTTGTGGACTTGGAGAAGGCATTTGACCGTGTCCCTCGGGAGGTCCTGTGGGGAGTGCTCAGAGAGTACGGGGTATCGGACTGTCTGATTGTAGCGGTCCGCTCCCTGTATGATCAGTGTCAGAGCTTGGTCCGCATTGCCGGCAGTAAGTCGGAAACGTTTCCAGTGAGGGCTGGACTCCGCCAAGGCTGCCCTTTGTCACCGATTCTGTTCATAACTTTTATGTACAGAATTTCTAGGCGCAGTCAAGGTGTTGAGGGGATCCGGTTTGGTGGCTGCAGGATTAGGTCTCTGCTTTTTGCAGATGATGTGGCCCTGATGGCTTCATCTGGCCAGGATCTTCAGCTCTCACTGGATCAGTTCGCAGCCGAGTCTGAAGCGACTGGGATGAGAATCAGCACCTCCAAGTCCGAGTCCATGGTTCTCGCCCGGAAAAGGGTGGAGTGCCATCTCCGGGTTGGGGAGGAGACCCTGCCCCAAGTGGAGGAGTTCAAGTACCTAGGAGTCTTGTTCACGAGTGAGGGAAAAGTGGATCGTGAGATCGACAGGTGGATCGGTGCGGCATCTTCAGTAATGCGGACGCTGTATCGATCCGTTGTGGTGAAGAAGGAGCTGAGCCGCAAGGCAAAGCTCTAAAATTACCGGTCGATCTACGTTCCCATCCACACCTATGGTCATGAGCTTTGGGTTATGACTGAAAGGACAAGATCACGGGTACAGGCGGCCGAAATGACTTTCCTCCGCCGGGTGGCGGGGCTCTCCCTTAGAGATAGGGTGAGAAGCTCTGCCATCCGGGGGGTGCTCAAAGTAAAGCCACTGCTCCTCCACATCGAGAGGAGCCAGATGAGGTAGTTTCGGGCATCTGGTCAGGATGCCACCCGAACACCTCCCTCGGGAGGTGTTATGGGCACGTCCAACCGGTAGGAGGCCACGGGGAAGACCCAGGACACGTTGGGAAGACTATGTCTCCCGGCTGGCCTGGGAACGCCTCGGGATCCCCCGGGAAGAGCTGGACGAAGTGGCTGGGGAGAGGAAAGTCTGGGCTTCCCTGCTTAGGCTGCTGCCCCCGCGACCCGACCTCGGATAAGCGGAAGAAGATGGATGGATGGAACGTGTGTGTAAACATACGTCCTTATCAGTGAAACCTTCTGAATCAGTGGTCAACCTCATTAAAACTAAAATAATGCTATTAGGTGACAGCAGAAGAGAAAGTCAAACACAAATACAAATAAACGGATCAGGAATTGAAAGAGTGAATGAAACCAAATTTCCAGGTATTATGATAAAATGAACTGGAAATCTCATATAGGAATATACAACATAAAGTGGCAAGAAACACATCAAGAATGAATAAAGCAAAACATGTTCTAAACCAAAAATCACTTCATATTCTCTGCTGCTCACTAGTATTACCATATCTGAGTTACTGTGAAGAAATATGGGGAAATAACTACAAAAGTGCACTTCATTCACTCACGGTGTTACAAAAAAGATCAGTTAGAATAATACATAATGTTGGATATAGAGAACATACAAACCCTTTATTTATTGAAACGAAACTACTGAAATTCCACGACATAGTGAATTTACAAACAGCTAAAATGATGCTCAAAGAAAACTATAATCTGCTACCCAAGAATGTACAACAATTCTGCTCAACAAAAGAGGAGAAATATAGTCTTAGAGAAAAATGTAATTTAAAACATTTATACGCACGTACAACACTTAAGACCTTCAGTATATCAGTTTGTGGAATTCAATTATGGAATGGATTAAGCAAATAAATCAAACAATGTATTAATATGATTCAAACTCTTCCAACTTAAAGTGTTTACAAAGTACAAAGAAGAAGAACCACGATACAATTTTTTTTATATATATGTCCTCTCCAGCCACTCAGGGTCCATATTTGCTTACTTCTTTGTTGCCTTATTTGTGTTTGACTTTGTTAATAGTTAGGGTAGAATTGTATTGAAAAAAAAACTGTTTTGTTACAAGTAATCACAGCTGTTTATCTATTTTATGGAAGAATGTATTCAATCATAGAGCTGGCACCCAATGTTATTAAAAAAGTATATATTTTGAATCGAGAATCGAATCTGAATCGAATTGTTACCCCCAATAATTGAATCGAATCCCAGTACCGTATAACCCTAGTGTGCACTATAGCATGAAGTGGGACTTCCGTGCCGCGATATTCAACTCTTTGGAAGTTTGAAATGCCAAAACCCGACTCTCCTCCTGCAGAAGCTCGGCCCCTCGGATGCTCAGCCTATTTGAACCCTTGTCCCCGGCCATCCCTTTGACTGAAGGATCACCTTCTGAGTGCGCCCGGCGTTATCTTCTTAACACCCGGCTACATTTCTGCCCCCGTTTCTCCTTTGGCTTCATTTTTTTTTTTTTTCCTCCTTTGCAGTCCCAGATTAGATTTCACGGCAAAGGTGAGGCAATTGTGTTTCAAACCTTTAGTGAAGTAAAAAAAACTGCTTTAAGGGGTAACTGATTGCTGCAGGAGAGGTGCTTCGTGACAACTGAAGGGGACTCCACAGATTCGGAGTCAATACAAAAGGAAGAGAGGGAGATTTGGTAGGGTATAGATCACAGCTTTTGACTCGGAGGCCACATTGAGAGAAAAAAACGTGTCCGGGGTGCCAAGGTATATATGTGTGTACAAACCCCGTTTCTATATGAGTTGGGAAATTGTGTTAGATGTAAATATAAACGGAGTACAATGATTTGCAAATCCTTTTCAACCCATATTTAATTGAATGCACTACAAAGACAAGATTTTTGATGTTCAAACTCATAAACTTTTTTTTTTTTTTTGCAAATAATAATTAACTTAGAATTTCATGGCTGCAACACGTGTTAAAGTAGTTGAGAAAGGTCATGTTCACCACTGTGTTACATGGCCTTTCCTTTTAACAACACTCAGTAAACGTTTGGGAACTGAGGAGACACATTTTTTAAGCTTCTCAGGTGGAATTCTTTCCCATTCTTGCTTGATGTACAGCTTAAGTTGTTCAACAGTCCGGGGGTCTCCGTTGTGGTATTTTAGGCTTCATAATGCGCCACACATTTTCAATGGGAGACAGGTCTGGACTACAGGCAGGCCAGTCTAGTACCCGCACTCTTTAACTATGAAGCCACGTTGATGTAACCCGTAGCTTGGCATTGTCTTGCTGAAATAAGCAGGGGCGTCCATGGTAACGTTGCTTGGATGGCAACATATGTTGCTCCAAAACCTGTATGTACCTTTCAGCATTAATGGCGCCTTCACAGATGTGTAAGTTACCCAATGTCTTGGGCACTAATACACCCCCATACCATCACACATGCTGGCTTTTCAACTTTGCACCTATAACAATCCGGATGGTTCTTTTCCTCTTTGGTCCGGAGGACACGACGTCCACAGTTTCCAAAAACTATTTGAAATGTGGGCTCGTCAGACCACAGAACACTTTTCCACTTTGTATCAGTCCATCTTAGATGAGCTCAGGCCCAGCGAAGCCAACGGCGTTTCTGGGTGTTGTTGATAAACGGTTTTGGCCTTGCATAGGAGAGTTTTAACTTGCACTTACAGATGTAGCGACCAACTGTAGTTACTGACAGTGGGTTTCTGAAGTGTTCCTGATTCCATGTGGTGATATCCTTTACACACTGATGTCGCTTGTTGATGCAGTACAGCCTAAGGGATCGAAGGTCACGGGCTTAGCTGCTTACATGCAGGGATTTTTCCAGATTCTCTGAACCCTTTTTTAGATGGTGAAATCCCTAAATTCCTTGCAATAGCTGGTTGAGAAAGGTTTTTCTTAAACTGTTCAACAATTTGCTCACGCATTTGTTGACAAAGTAGTGACCCTCGCCCCATCCTTGTTTGTGAATGACTGAGCATTTCATGGAATCTACTTTTATACCCAATCATGGCACCCACCTGTTCCCAATTTGCCTGTTCACCTGTGGGATGTTCCAAATAAGTGTTTGATGAGCATTCCTCAACTTTATCAGTATTTATTGCCACCTTTCCCAACTTCTTTGTCACGTGTTGCTGGCATCAAATTCTAAAGTTAATGATTATTTGCAAAAAAAAAAAAGTTTATCAGTTTGAACATCAAATATGTTGTCTTTGTAGCATATTCAAATGAATATGGCTTGAAAAGGATTTGCAAATCATTGTATTCTGTTATTATTTGTGTTGTGATTTCGCAACGTGACAACTTCACTGGTTTTGGGTTTTGTACTTTTTATAGTTCAAGACTTACAGTAATTTAAAAACAGCACTGCACATCATAAGGGCGGCTACAGTTTTGATGTCAAATGTCTAAAATAATTATGTAGAACGTCCGGCGGGCCAGATTGAAAATCTTAATGGGCCACATGTGGCCCGCAGGCCGTATTTTGCCCAGGTCTGGGATAGATGTTACAGTAGTGCCACTGTAATTGGGTGTACAGTGTAAATACTACAGACTGATGGAATGTAATCAGCAAACAGCACTGATGATCTGCGCCGTCTTATTTAATCGTTGAAGCATTTAAGAATTTCCTCTGAAAACCAGGGAAAGGTCATCTCCAGGGAAGCAGGCGGTTGGCAGGCAAGGCAAAGGACGGATAAAAAAAAAAGACAAAAACAAACAGGCAATCCAGCTAGAAAAAAAACATGTCTTATCAAGGCAAGTGGTCTGTGTGTTTATGTGGCTTGGCATGGTGTAAGTGGATGTTTCCACCTCGCTTTCACATTCACACATGCTCATATTTACCAGCAGGAATCCCAAAGATTGGTTGATTGATTGAAACTTTTATTAGTAGATTGCACAGTATAGTACATATTCCGTACAATTGACCACTAAATGGTAACACCCGAATAAGTTTTTCAACTTGTTTAAGTCGGGGTCCAAGTAAATCAATTCATGGTAGATGATGTATGTATTCTTAGTTATTATTTAAGTTGCTTTTTTAACTTAATACTAAACTTTTTTTTTATTTTTTTTTTTTTAATGTCTTGTATAAAATAATACATTATTTTATTTATGTTTTACTTTTTTAATATGTATTTATTCATTTGATGGGGAAATCATAATACAAGTACTGAGAAACAGACACTGTTACCCTCCCCTGCCCCCCAAAAATATCATGAAAAAAATAAATGAAAAAAACCCAAAAATAAATAAATATATACATATATATATGTATATAAATACTGTATATATATATATATATATATATGTATATATATATATATATATATATATATATATATATATATATATATATATATATATATATACAGTATATATATATATATATATATATATATATATATATATATATATATAAATATCCGCCAAAACATGCACCTGGCGATAGGTTGATTGGCAACACTAAATTGGCCTTAATGTCTGAATGTGATTGTGAATGTAGCTGAGATAGGCTCCAGCGCCCCCCGCGACCCCAAAGGGAATAAGCGGTAGAAAATGGATGGATGGATGGTATTACATTATTTTATAATAACACATAAAATGCCCTTTTTTATGTAATAAAACTAAAATTAGAAATGTAATTTAAAATAATTAAAAATAAATTTTTATTCACAAGACTTTGCCATTCAAAATTAAAGTACTGTAAATTCCAGACTATATTTCCTCAAATTTGAACCTCGCGGCTTATAAAACGGTGCAGCTCATTTATGGATTTTTCTTTGCTGACGGCCGGTTGTGATGTAAATAGTTTAAAAAATAAAATAAAACAAGCAAACACACTGAATAAGTGTGTTATTGCTTGTGCTATGGCGCTATTTTTTGGACGACTTTGCTCACTGCAGTTGCTGCATTGCCCTTTTGTCTACACGGAGCTATGAACCTATGCCATTCGGTCTTCTGGACGTCCAGGGCGTTTCTACTCGTATGGATTGTTCCTTCATCTCCCCAAGCAACGTTTGTAAGTTTTACAAAATAACTAAAACAATCTTTACTTACAAAACCGTCCCTTGTGTGATGTCTGCAGGAGTGTTTTGATGCATATGTATATGGAATGAAGCTTGCATCGTTTGCATTAGCTATTATGCTAACAGGTTTACGAGTGTCTGTGTTAGTATTATTAACTCACAACGGCATTCTTTTTGTATTGTTTCAGTTTTACAATTTCCTCAGTAAATTCACCAAAGCGTCACTGTGGAGTTATTGAGTCTGTTTAGCTGATTGGAGATGTAGCTTCCGCAGCATGGCGATGACTTCTGTTTTGTTTGATCACCGTTTTACTGCCATGTGACAGACAATTAAGGTACAGTATGTAAATAAACATTTACCAAATGTTTGTGTAATTATTTAATTTCACAAGGTATCTTTCTGTGGCTTATAGTCGGGTGCGGTTAATATATGGAAACTATACCTTTAGTGGGTGCGGCTTATATCCCGGTGCGCTCTATAGGCTGGAAAATATCGTACTTTTAAAATGTACCGTATTTTTAAGCCCATAGGGCGCACCAAATTATAATGCACACTGCCGATGAGTGGGTCTATTTTCAAATTAAAGGCACACCAGAAAATGAGACACATTTTTTTTCTATATTTAAAACACTCCAAATTTTCGAGATTTATGCAGATCACAAATACAGATCAGCAGGTATCAACAGGTAAGACAAGTTGGTTTTACATAATCTTGCAAAACAAAACACCGGATAATATGTCTTCTAATAGGTGCCATTTTGGGGTCCTTGTACACACACCATAATAACACCCGTATGTTGAAGCACAGTACGTCTGACTAGGGTAGCCGTAAGCGATGGGTCTTTGTAGCTTACAAAAGTCGTACTAAAACATTTAAATGTTTGTAATGTTGTATATTCACAATGAAAGGTGTTGGTGTTGCTTGCTTACAGGTACTTGCTAGCGTCGTTTTTTGAACAGGCATCAGAGAGATTATGGCCAGACAATCTCTTAAATGATTGGTCAAAAAGCCCCTCACGTGACTACAGGGCGCCATGTAGGGGACCAACTCTGAAGCCGAGTTGTCCATACTCTCTGGTATCTCTTATGTGTGGCTGCCATCTACTGGTCATGCTTATCATTACGCCTCGTATCGAATAAAATTGCTTCGAGGTCAGTAAGCACAACCATCAATCAATCAATCAATGTTTATTTATATAGCCCTAAATCACAAGTGTCTCAAAGGGCTGCACAAGCCACAACGACATCCTCGGTACAAAGCCCACATAAGGGCAAGGAAAAACTCACCCCAGTGGGACGTCGATGTGAATGACTATGAGAAACCTTGGAGAGGACCGCATATGTGGGTAACCCCCCCCCACCTCTAGGGGAGACCGAAAGCAATGGATGTCGAGTGGGTCTGACATAATATTGTGAGAGTCCAGTCCATAGTGGATCCAACATAATAGTAAGAGTCCAGTCCATAGTGGGGCCAGCAGGACACCATCCCGAGCGGAGACGGGTCAGCAGCGCAGAGATGTTCCCAGCCGATGCACAGGCGAGCGGTCCACCCCGGGTCCCGACTCTGGACAGCCAGCACTTCATCCATGGCCACCGGACCTGTGCCCCCCCCCCCTCCACAAGGAATAGGGGAGCAGAGGAGAAAAGAAAAGAAACGGCAGATCAACTGGTCTAACAGGGGGGCTATTTAAAGGCTAAAGTATACAAATGAGTTTTAAGATGGGACTTAAATGCTTCTACTGAGGTAGCATCTCTAATTGTTACCGGGAGGGCATTCCATTGTACTGGAGCCCGAATAGAAAACGCTCTATAGCCCGCAGACTTTTTTTTGGGCTCTGGGAATCACTAATAAGCCGGAGTTCTTTGAACGCAGATTTCTTGCCGGGACATATGGTACAATGCAATCGACAAGATAGGACGTAGCTAGACCGTGTAGTATTTTATACGTAAGTAGTAAAACCTTAAAGTCACATCTTAAGTGCACAGGAAGCCAGTGCAGGTGAGCCAGTATAGGCGTAATATGATCAAACTTTCTTGTTCTTGTCAAAAGTCTAGCAGCCGCATTTTGTACCAATTGTAGTCTTTTAATGCTAGACATAGGGAGACCCGAAAATAATACGTTACAGTAGTCGAGACGAGACGTAACGAACGCATGAATAATGATCTCAGCGTCGCTAGTGGATAAAATAGAACGAATTTTAGCGATATTACGGAGATGAAAGAAGGCCGTTTTAGTAACACTCTTAATGTGTGATTCAAACGAGAGAGTTGGGTCGAAGATAATACCCAGATTATTTACTGATTCGCCTTGTGTAATTGTTTGGTTGTCAAATGTTAAGGTGCTATTATTAAATAAATGTCGGTGTTTAGCAGGACCGATAATCAGCATTTCCGTTTTCTTGGCGTTGAGTTGCAAGAAGTTAGCGGACATCCATTGTTTAATTTCATTAAGACATGCCTCCAGCTGACTACAATCCGGCGTGTTGGTCAGCTTTAGGGGCATGTAGAGTTGGGTGTCATCAGCATAACAATGAAAGCTAACACCGTATTTGCGTATGATGTCGCCTAGCGGCAGCATGTACATACTGAAGAGTGCAGGGCCAAGAACCGAACCCTGAGGAACTCCGCACGTTACCTTAACATAGTCCGAGGTCACATTATTATGGGAGACGCATTGCAACCTGTCAGTAAGATAAGAGTTAAACCACGACAAAGCTAAGTCTGACATACCAATACGTGTTTTGATACGCTCTAATAAAATATTATGATCGACGGTATGAGATAGGCTCCAGCGCCCCCCGCGACCCCAAAGGGAATAAGCGGTAGAAAATGGATGGATGGATGGATGGTATCGAAAGCAGCGCTAAGATCAAGAAGCAGCAACATAGATGACGCATCAGAATCCATCGTTAGCAGTAGATCATTAGTCATTTTTGCGAGGGCTGTCTCTGTAGAGTGATTTGCCCTGAAACCGGATTGAAAAGGTTCACAGAGATTGTTCGACACTAAGTGTTCATTTAGCTGCTGTGCGACAATTTTTTCGAGGATTTTCGAAATAAAGGGAAGGTGGGACACCGGTCGGTAGTTTACCATGAGGTCAGGATCAAGGTTAGGTCTTTTGAGCAGAGGATGAATAACCGCTTTCTTGAATGCTAGGGGAACAGTGCCAGAGGAGAGTGATAAGTTTATAATATTTAGCACTGATGGACCTAATAATACAAAAAGCTCCTTGATAAGTTTCCCAGGAAGTGGGTCAAGTAAACATGTTGTTTGTTTTATCCCACTTACACGCCGTAATAGTTCCTCTAATGTTATTTCATCAAAAAGAGAGAGACTATTTTGTATTGCAGTATCCGTCGTAGATACAGTTGTATCTGTGTTAATAGAACCCAGTTGTAGCTGAGATGCGTTGTCTTTAATCTCCTTTCTAATGAGTTCAATTTTCTTATTAAAGAAATTCATAAAGTCATCTGCCGAGTGGGTGGAGCTATTGGGAGGAGTCCCTTGTTGGGTTAGCGATGCTACTGTACTAAACAAAAATTTAGGGTCGTTTTTGTTGAGGCGGATGAGATTTGAGTAATATTTAGCTTTAGCTAAGGTAAGCATGCGTTTATACGATATTAAACTATCACTCCATGCTTGATGGAAAACCTCAAGCTCGGTCGCGCGCCATTTGCGTTCCAACTTTCTACATGATAATTTATGAGCTCTGGTTTCTTCTGTAAACCATGGGGTGCGCCTTTTAGGGGCCCTTTTTTGTTTTAGCGGTGCTATACTATCAATGGTTTTGCGCCAGCATTGTCAAAGTTGTTAGTTAGGTTATCACTAGAGCCGACATAATTTGGGAATGGTGCCATTACCGAAGGCAGTAGGTCAGCAAGAGTCATCGTTGTGCCAGCATTTTTGTTGCGGCTGCTATAGCAGTTATTATTATTATTAGTTTGTTGACAATGAGTCAGAACTTCGAATTTTATAAGGTAATGATCGGACATTACTTTAGTATACGGGAGTACCATAACTTTGGAGGTGGTGACACCCCTGACCAGCACTAGATCTATCGTATTACCGTTGCGATGCGTAGGTTCATTTATTATTTGTGTAAGACCACAGCTATCAATTATAGTCTGGAGCGCCACACACTGAGGGTCCGATGGGGTATTCATATGGATATTAAAGTCCCCCATTATGATTATATTGTCTGCGTGCATCACTAGATCAGCAACGAACTCTGAGAATTCATTGATAAAGTTCGAGTAGGGCCTTGGGGGGCGGTAGATAACAGCCATATCGAGAGGCAGCGGTGCGACAGACCTCATAGTAAGCACCTCAAACGATTTGTATTTATTATTTAGGTTAGGGGTAAGGTTAAAGTTTTCATTGTATATTAGTGCGACCCCCCCACCCCTTTTAAGGGGACGGGCAATATGCGCATTCGTATAGTTAGGAGGAGATGCCTCATTTAGCGCAAAAAAAATCGTCTGATTTGAGGCAGGTTTCGCTAAGACCAATGACGTTAAGATTGTTGTCTCTAATGACCTCATTAACTAATAACGTTTTGGGAGACAATGATCTTATGTTTAAAAAGCCCATATTATAAGTATTGGGCTGTTTTGACGAGTTTTTGTTTACATTATCCGTAGTAGCAATATTAATAATGTTGCGTTTATTATACGTAGTGCACTTTAAATAGTTTCGACCATATCTAGGAATTGATACGACGGGAATTTTCAGATTGTTTGCTTGATGCTGCGATCGACTGAACGCATCATGATTTGCCACCTCAGTAGAATGCATATCTACCCCTGACACATTCACAACAGAAAACACATTATGTGAGTTGTGTGTTATTCTAAGAAAATTGCTATGCGTACAGGAATTATCCAGCCTGGCGCTGGCTAGTTCTAGCTTAACTGACTCCTCACCCGGACTAGCAGGCTCTGTAATTGCCTGTGACCGGACTTGCTCTAGTGTAGTTAGTCAAATGTGACTTAAACAGTAGTCTATGTTTTTAGGCAGGATGATGGCGCCTTCCTGGTTAGGGTGAAGGCCGTCTCTCATCAGCAAGCCTGGTTTGCCCCAGAAAGAGGGCCAATTATCAATAAATGTTAGTCCCTGTTGTCTACAGAAGCTAGCCAGCCACTTGTTAAGCGAGACTAATCTGCTATATCATCATTGCCTCTCGCAGACCAAAACTAACCAAAATTAATACGTACATTAGGCTGAGGAGGTTGCCCTCCCGTGGGTCCTCCAGACCACCAAGCATTGCCATGAGAGCCCGTTTCAGAGTTACAATACCGTTTTATTTTTATATAATGTCCGCAGGTTGCTTTCCAACAATTATACATTTGGCTCTGACAGGCACGCTTTCGCTCTCACGCCAGCTCCAACAATGTCTCTTCTTCCGGCTGCTGCTTAAACAGAGCGACAGGTGATTAGATAATAAGGCCCACCTGGGCCATCTACGCACCTGTAGCTGACTTTGAGGCCGGTCCTGGCACACCCCGTTCCGCTGCAGGCCCGCAGGCCACGCCCCCCTCCACATAGGCGCACTGTTGATTTTTCAAAAAATGAAAGGATTTTAAGCGTGCCCTATAGTCCGATAAATACGGTAATTCATCTATCTTTAGGCTGACTTTTTTTTTTGTTAACATGCTAATGTTTCATGCTAGCATTTTAGCTAAATGTGTACGTTTCAACCTAAAAAAAAATAGTAGATTATGTTACCTGGCACCATCTTGTAAGTATGCTGACTGCTTCTTTTGTTAGCATGCTAATGTCTTTTGCGAGCATTTTAGCTAGTTATGTACTTTTAAACCTAAAATAATAGATTTTGTTACTTGGCACCATCTTGTAAGTATGCTGACTGCTTCTTTTGTTAGCATGCTAAAGTTTTGTCCTACCATTTTAGAAAATGTTGTACATTTAGACCTAAAAAAAAAGATTATGTTACTTAGCACCATCTTTAAAGTAGGCTGACTGCTTCTTATGTTAGGATGCTAATGTTTTATGCTAGCATTTTTGCTAGTTTTGTACATCTAAACCTAAAATAATAGATTATGTTACTTGGTACTGTCTTGTAAGTATGCTGACTGCTTCTTTTGTTAGCATTCTAATGTTTTGTCCTCGCATTTAAGCAAATGTTGTACATTTAGACGTAAAAACATAGATTATGTTACTTAGCACCATCTTTAAAATAGGCTGACTGCTTCCTATGTTAGCATGCTAATGTTTCATGCTATCATTTTAGCTAGTTTTGTACGTTTAAACCTAAAATAATAGATTTTGTTACTTGGTACTGTCTTGTAAGTATGCTGATTGCTTCTTTTGTTAGCATGCTAATGTTTAATGCAAGCATCTGAGCTAATTGTGTACGTTTAAACCTAAACAAATAGATTATGTTTCTTGGCACCATCTTGTAAGTAGGCTGACTGCTTCTTTTGTTAACACGCTAATGTTTTATGCTAGCATTTTAGCTAATTGTGTATGTTTAAACCAAAAAAATCATGGATTTCGTTACTTGGTACTCTCTTGTAAGTATGTTGACTGCTTCTTTTGTTAGCATGCTACTGTATGATGCTAGCATTTTAGCTAATTTTGTACGTTTAGACCAGTGGTTCTTAACATTGTTGGAGGTACCGAACCCCACCAGTTTCATATGCGCATTCACCGAACCCTTCTTTAGTTAAAAATAAAATGTTGTTTTTTTTCAAATTCAAGACAAAGTTATAGGTTTTTGGTTACACTTTAGTATGGGGAACATATTCTAAGTAACAAAGACTTAATTTAGAGTTTTTTGGACACTAGGGGAACATATTCTAAGTAACAAAGACTTAATTTAGAGTTATTTGGTTAGGGTTAGAGTTAGAGGGTTAGGGCCAAGGTTAGAGGGTTAGGGTTATAATAAGGCTATGCCGAATAAGGCATTAATAAGTACTTAATAATGACTAGTTAAGAGCCAATATGTTACTAATTTGCATGTTAATAAGCAACTAATTAATGGTGAATATGTTCTCCATACCAAAGTGTTACCATGTTTTTTTTACTGGTGCAGAAAATGAACCATGCATGAACATCACTTTGTTCAAAGAACAAAACCAACACAGTGCATAAACTCACAACAAATTACACACCTGCAAATCAGTGTGATTTCTGCTTTTGCCGTATCCGTAATACGCAGATAGGGAGAAGTTTTTCTTTACACGATGAGTCGGGTGTGTCTTGACCTCCGCCGAACCCCTGAGCCCGACTCACCGAACCCCTAGGGTTCGATCGAACCCAGGTTAAGAACCACTTGTTTAGACCTAAAAAAAAATATTATTTTACTTGGCACCGTCTTGTAAATAGGCTGACTGCTTCTTTTTTTAGCATGCTAATGTTTCATGCTAGCATTTTAGCTAATTGTGTGCGTTTCAACCTAAAAAAAAATAATAGATTATGTTACTTGGCACTGTCTTGGGGCCAAGGAAGATAAACTCTGAATTTTTTTGTGAGTAATTAATTAATATTTCATGAAATTTTTGAATAATTAATTAAATATTCAATAAATTAATGACATCATTCAATATTTAAATGTATTTTTTACATTAAATTAATTCAGTACAGATCAATTAACATTTTTATGTTTTTTTAATTCCCTTTATAATTATTCACGACACATTTAAGTAATTATTTAAAGATGTATTTATTTATGTCCCATAGCTCTGGTCATCAATCAAGGATTTCATTTGAAATGTATTCCAATCATTGCATGAGTCATGTGACTGTGGAGAGCGAGTCAAAGTGGCCGGGTTAGTAACGACTTAAAAAATGGAGCAGGAGGAAAAAAAACACTCTGATGATGCTGAAATGGCTCATAGGACGAGGCTGCCGTGATGTTCAGTCTGATGATCCAGAAGTGCAATGAGCCAGTCTGCCTTCTGGTGGACTGTTGCTGATAGACAAGGTTGGAGCGGCGTGTTGTTTGCATGATGCAAACTCGCCAGGCGCTGCTTGCGGCGTTCTTTAATATTACAGCCAACTTAATATTACACCAACAAGCACGTCCTCTGCTTTTCAAATGCATGTGACGGACTCTTGCTTATTGCCATTTTTGCAGCATTCATGCCATGAAAAGTGCTCTCAATCGACTACTGAATAAGCAAGTGAAACAAGGAAGTTTTCTATTGCACTTGGTCACATGACTTACGTTTCACTAAAGCAAGGTGCATTCTCTTATAAATATTTATTATCAGCCTTCTTGCACCCATTCAATGCTGCTATGCTAGCATTTTATCCAATTTTGTATGTGCAAACCTACAATAATAGATTTTTTTACTTGGTACCATCTTGTAAGTGTGCTGACTGCTTCTTTTGTTAGCATGCTAATGTTTCATGCTAGCATTTTAGCTAGCTGTGTACGTTTAAACCTACGAAATAATATATTTTGTTACTTGGTACTGTCTTGTAAGTATGCTGACTGCTTCTTTTGTTAGCATGTTAATGTTTTAAGACTGATTTACTGAATTAAGACATGATAGCCACAATAAGCACACATACACATGTTTCAACACAGAAACCATGAGACTTGCAACAGGTGATGGAGCTTTGCCAGGTTTAAACCTAAAATAATATATGTTGTTACTTAGCATACTTACAAGACAGTGCCAAGTAACAAATTATATTACGTTTTAGGTTTAAATGTATACAATTAGCTAAAATGCCAGCGTGAAATATTACCATGCTAACAGAAGAAGCAGTCGGTATACTTACAAGACAGTGCCAAGTAACAAAATCTATTATTTTTTAGGTTTAAGCGTACACAATTAGATACAATGCTAGCATGAAACATTAGCATGCTAACAAAATAAGCAGTCAGCATACCTAAAAGACAGCACCGACTGCTTCTTTTGTGAGCATGCTAATGTTTTGTGCGAGCATTTTAGTTAGTTTTGTACATTTGAAACCTAAAATAATATATTTTGTTACTTGGCATCATCTTGCAAGTATGCTGACTGCTTCTCTTGCTAGCATGTTAATGTTTTAAGACTGATTTACTGAATTAAGACATGATAGCCGCAATACGCACAAATACACATGTTTCAACACAGAAACCATGAGACTTGCAACAGGTGATGGAACTTTGCCAGGTTTAAACCTAAAATAATAGATTTTGTTACTTGGCACCCTCTTGTAAGTAGGCTGCCTGCTTCTTTTGTTAGCATGCTAAAGTTTCATGCTTGCATTTTAGCTATTTGTGTACATTCATACCTAAATACTAATATATTTTGTTACGTGGCACCATCTTATAAGTAGCCTAACTGCTTCTTTTATTAGCATGCTAAAATTTTATGCTAGCATTTTAGCTAATTGTGTACGTTTAAACCTAAAAAAAATGATTACCGTATTTTTCGGAGTATAAGTTGCTCTGGAGTATTAAGTCGCACCGGCCGAAAATGCATAATAAAGAAGGAAAAAAACATATATAAGTCGCACTGGAGTATAAGGCGCATTTTTTGGGGAAATGTATTTGATAAAACCCAACACAAAGAATAGACATTTGAAAGGCAATTTAAAATAAATAAAGAATAGTGAACAACGGGCTGAATAAGTGTACGTTGTATGAGGCATAAATAACCAACTGAGAACGTGCCTGGTATGTTGACGTAACATATTATGGTAAGAGTCATTCAAATAACTATAACATATAGAACATGCTATACGTTTACCAAACAATCTGTCACTCCTAATCGCTAAATCCCATGAAATCTAATACGTCTAGTCTCTTACGTGAATGAGCTAAATAATATTATTTGATATTTTACGGTAATGTGTTAGTAATTTCACACATAAGTCGCTCCTGAGTATAAGTCGCACTCCTGGCCAAACTATGCAAAAAAACTGCGACTTATAGTCCAAAAAATATGGTATGTTGCTTGGCACCATCTTGTAAGTATGCTGACTGCTTCTTATGTTAGCATGCTAATGTTTTAAGACTGATTTACTAAATTAAGACTTGATAGCCACGATAAGCACAAATACACATGTTTCGACACAGAAACCATGCGACTTGCAACAGGTGATGACGCTTTGCCAGGTGTCCACAACCTTCATGCAAAGGAGCTGCTTCAAGAATATGAAGTACTTTCTTGGCCACCACAAAGGTGAGAGGTTTTACATTATTTACAGATCCACTTATTTTTGCCTTAATGAAGAGCCACCATCAAAAAATGATCTCAGAAGCTGATTGTAAAACATCATTTATTCCACACAGTAATAATGTCAGGAGCATAAAGTATAGGAATATGCTATGAATGTTTCATGACTTTGGTCTCGGTGTTGTAAAAAAATGCATGCAGAAAATATTGATGGAAACATCCACTCTACTGATATAAACGACAGACAATAAATTGCAGAGTGTCTGAAACTGATAAGATTCAATATGAAAACATACTTTACATAACCCTGACAGATGCTTAATATGCTGCACAGGCCCGAGTGAACCAACGGACATTACATCAAGCTCAGTTTGGCTTCCACTGGCTGGTAGAGTCAGTCGCCATCACGCGTTTGTCAAGAAAAGCTACTTTTTTTATCCTTGGATTAACGCTAACTCTTTCTCCTGTGATATTCCACTGAGAACGTTCATGTCCTCCAGGCTTGTTTTTACAAAGTCTCTGGAAATACACAACTTAAAAGCTCTGTTTGTTATCATGTCACGATTTTTTGGAATAAATGTTTGTCACTCAAGGACTTTAGAAAATAAATATGTACTGAACAAAATAGTTGAATCAAGGTTTTGTGGTTTGCATAATTCAGGAAGGAGAAGTTCAAGTACCTCGGAGTCTTGTTCACGAGTGAGGGAAGAGTGGATCGTGAGATCGACAGGCGGATCGGTGCGGCGTCTTCAGTAATGCGGACACTGTATCGATCCGTTGTGGTGAAGAAGGAGCTGAGCCGGAAGGCAAAGCTCTCAATTTACCTATCGATCTACGTTCCCATCCTCACTTATGGTCATGAGCTTTGGGTTATGACCGAAAGGACAAGATCACGGGTACAAGCGGCCGAAATCTTTGGGTGGTGGGGCTCTCCCTTAGAGATAGGGTGAGAAGCTCTGTCATCCGGGAGGAGCTCAAAGTAAAGCCGCTGCTCCTCCACATCGAGAGGAGCCAGATGAGGTGGTTCGGGCATCTGGTCAGGATGCCACCTGAACGGTTCCCTAGGGAGGTGTTCAGGGCACGTCCGACCAGTAGGAGGCCACAGGGAAGACCCAGGACACGTAAGGAAGACTATGTCTCCTGGCTGGCCTGGGAACGCCTCGGGATCCCCCGGGAGGAGCTGGACGAAGTAGCTGGGGAGAGGGAAGTCCGGACCTCGGATAAGCAGAAGAAAATGGATGGATGGATGGATAATTCAGAAAGCTGATGAATATGCATGGGTTGCTACGGTAATGATAGAAGCAGTCGTAAGTTGTGTGGTGCAGCCGTACGTAAATCCGACTTGAGAGATTTGGCCACATGATGGTTTGCCCCTTCCAACGAGATGTCGTTTCAATCAGTGGTATTTTTGTGTCCACGGTCTACAGAACGCTGTCCCACTGTCTTTGCGATAACGATATGTCCTGCTGCCGGTGACGGAACTGAACTGAACTTAAGCCTAACTGGGCCACTGGTTGACTGAGCAGCGGGTCTGAAGGCGGGGCCTGGCGGTTTTGGTACAACAAAAGCGATGAGGTCTAACGGGGCCTGGTTGATGTCGTCTGGCCACGTCCGGGTCAGCCGAGCACAGACATGTGGACAGCAGACACCCGGCAAAATACGTCACAGATTTTGATTTTGCAGATGACATTTGTATTGACATTTGCAATACCATCCAGCTCGTTGGCAGATGCAGAGGCCCTTCCCCATGCTCGAGAGGATGCTGCTAACTGCGTTGGTCTCCACTACAACTCCTTGAAGACAGAATTTGTCTCAACCGAAACTGCTGTACAACTGTCCTCCAAATCTGGAGCCCCACTTAAGCACGTTGACAATTTTAAGTACCTCGGTTCCTGGATCATGGATTGACTTCCGTACCAGGAAAGCCCCAGCCTGAAAAGCATGTAATAAAATGGACAGCATATGGCACTCCAACCTGCCCAATTCACTCAAGCTAGGCCTCTTCAAGTCTACCATCGAACCCATCCTCATACATGGCTCCGAGACCTGGACCCTCAATGCGCATCTTCACAAACGCCTTGATGGTTGCTATACTAACCTGTTTCGAAAGGTTCAAGGCTTGTTGTGGCAGTCCCATCCCACCTTGGACCAAATATATGGCAACCTACCTCGAGCAAGCACCCGTCTGAGCCAACGTCGCACACAGCTTGCAGGTCACTGCTTCCGTGCCAAGACGGAGCTGATATCACAGCTCCTCCTTTGGAAACAATCTACCAGTGAGCGCCTCACCTACCCCAAAGTAATCACTAGGGACACTGGGATCCTTGTTTCAGAGCTGGGCACTGACATGGGTGACCCCGACTGCTGGCGGAGGGTTGTGCAAGGTCTCTTGGCTACGGCCACACATTGATGATGATGGATGCACACACGCACAGGGTCTTGGTCGACCATTCTGGTTACATGGCCGAAGAACAACCTGTTTTCATTGGTAACATGGTGGAACCATGGATTCGAAGGATGTTCCGGAGGCAGGTCCTGTGGAAATGGCGGCGAGTGATGTCAAGATTTTAGATTCACACAGGAGCACTGGCACCAGGCAAAAATTGAAGTATTCTTATCTCTGCACTCTGCCTGAGTCTTTGGGCTGTAAAGGACGTACAACTTCAAGATCCGTCAAGCTAGATCTGGCAATCTTGGATCCAAGATCCGCCTCAACCTGCCAGTCGTGGATGGCGATAACCTGTTGTGGGCAGCCTTAGGAAGAAAGACAGTTATTGACTTTTTTGTATTTGCCCAGCTGATGGTGAGGCATAGTGACAAGGCTTCTTTTGCTAATATCGCCAATGCCTAGGTCTAGGTCAGGTGTGCGTAAACCGCACAACATAATCGACGTAGCACAGGTCCGTAAAGCAGAAGTGGAAGGTTGACACCGGGGGACTGTGCTTGAGATCCAGTAGTCGACAGCGGTGTTAAAAAAGTCTGGTGCGGCAAGGCGACCCTGTCACACTCTGGAGGTGGTAGTGAAGAGATCTGACATGTCGCGTGTGTTGCGTGAAGATCCCGGAGGAAAGCAATAATGTACAAAATGATACAGCTAGGCTTTTGTCCACATTGTCCAACAGTCAGAATGTCGTCCTCTCAGTAAATGATGAATCCTTATGGTCCATTTATGTTGTAAATAACAACGCAGAAAGAATAAATGTCAGCGTTTATTCCACGGAGTTAGCATTAGCATTCAGTTCACTCGAGTAGAGACAAATGGCGTGTCACTGACTACTTTTACAACATGCAACAAAGTTAGTAGTGAATATTTGTGTGACTTACCTTTTGTCATACTCGTCCTTTATTCCATATTTCTCTTCAAACTACGATGTCAGGGTCTCTGTCGGAGTTGGCGCGCCGAAGTCCGGCTTCAAAGAGTCTGTCGTAGCTTCTCGTAGCTTCGCGTTTAAAAATTAAGTTTGCAAAAAATAATAAACAGCACTAAACTGCACACTAATTTGAATAAATAAGTTGTCCTTGCATATTGTAATGGCGGGTGAAACTCAGAAAACAAAATTCTTGGACTGCCCCAACTGTGTTCAACCAATCAGAAGTCGACAGCCTCTAAAGTTCCTAGAACTTGTTGAAACTCACACCTCGCAACAAGGAACTAAAAATAGTTCCTTAAGAACTAAATCTACCTGGGCAGTTTTTGGTGGAAACACAGGGGGGACATTATTTACCCAGGTGAAAGGGCCTGTTTGTGCGTTACTGCAATTCCTATAGAGCACACCTGGGCAAAATACAGCCCGCGGGCCACATGCGGCCCCACAGATTTTTTTCATAGTTTTTTTAGACCTTTAACATCAAAACAGTAGCCGCCATTATGATGTTTTTGAATTACCGTAAGTCTTGAACTATAGAAAATATTTTAATGGTTGAAATCTGCGCTTTTGAGTGTTATAGGAGTTTTTACGGTAATCTACGTCACAGCAGCTCAGACAAGGAATAAAGCAGAGTGGGCGGGGTTTGTTTTCAGGGCAGCCAGCCCGAAACGCCTGTGTCAGGAACGGATGCGGAAGCACATTTTCACGTGACAATATATCATATTGTAGGTGATTATTACACTTTGCATTCATATTTTGCTGTTTTTTGCTTGATTGTAAAAGATACACAACTATCGAGAAGCTGGTCTGAGAAGTAAAAGAGGAGCGATGTTCATATGTTGTTAATATTCAGTGTTTTATTGTTCATTCTGTTTTTTTGAGGTGGTCTGTCATAACGTTTTTAGAACTCTATTGGACATTGTGACTTCTGGTATTAGTGTTCCTGAAAAAAAGGGACCCAAACACACATACTGTACAGCAGATTTTTACATCTACATGTGTATATATACAAACCCCGTTTCCATATGAGTTGGGAAATTATGTTAGATGTAAATATAAACGGAATACAATGATTTGCAAATCCTTTTCAACCCATATTAAAGTGAATGCACTACAAAGACAAGATATTTGATGTTCAAACTCATAAACTTTATTTATTTTTTGCAAATAATAATCAACTTAGAATTTCATGGCTGCAACACGTGCCAAAGTAGTTGGGAAAGGGCATGTTCACCACTGTGTTACATCACCTTTTCTTTTAACAACACTCAATAAATGATTGGGAACTGAGGAAACTAATTGTTGAAGCTTTGAAAGTGGAATTCTTTCCCATTCTTGTTTTATGTAGAGCTTCAGTCGTTCAACAGTCCGGAGTCTCCGCTGTCGTATTTTACGCTTCATAATGCGCCACACATTTTCGATGGGAGACAGGTCTGGACTGCAGGCGGGCCAAGACAGTACCCACACTCTTTTTTTACGAAGCCACGCTGTTGTAACACGTGCTGAATGTGGATTGGCATTGTCTTGCTGAAATAAGCAGGGGCGTCCATGAAAAAGACGGCGCTTAAATGGCAGCATATGTTGCTCCAAAACCTGTATGTACCTTTCAGCATTAATGGTGCCTTCACAGATGTGTAAGTTACCCATGCCTTGGGCACTAATGCACCCCCATACCATCACAGATGCTGGCTTTTGAACTTTGCGTCGATAACAGTCTGGATGGTTCGCTTCCCCTTTGGTCCGGATGACACGATATCGAATTTTTCCAAAAACAATTTGAAATGTGGACTCGTCAGACCACAGAACACTTCCACTTTGCATGAGTCCGTCTTAGATGATCTCGGGCCCAGAGAAGCCGGCGGCGTTTCTGGGTGTTGTTGATAAATGGCTTTCGCTTTGCATAGTAGAGCTTTAACTTGCACTTACAGATGTAGTGACAAACTGTATTTAGTGACAGTGGTTTTCTGAAGTGTTCCTGAGCCCATGTGGTGATATCCTTTATAGATTGATGTTGGTTTTTGATACAGTGCCGTCTGAGGGATCGAAGGTCACGGTCATTCAATGTTAGTTTCCGGCCATGCCGCTTACGTGGAGTGATTTCTCCAGATTCTCTGAACCTTTTGATGATATTATGGACCGTAGATGTTGAAATCCCTAAATTTCTTGCAATTGCACTTTGAGAAACGTTGTTCTTAAACTGTTTGACTATTTGCTCACGCAGTTGTGGACAAAGGGGTGTACCTCGCCCCATCCTTTCTTGTGAAAGACTGAGCATTTTTTGGGAAGCTGTTTTTATACCCAATCATGGCACCCATCTGTTCCCAATTAGCCTGCACACCCGTGGGATGTTCCAAATAAGTGTTTGATGAGCATTCCTCAACTTTATCAGTATTTATTGCCACCTTTCCCAACTTCTTTGTCACGTGTTGCTGGCATCAAATTCTAAAGTTAATGATTATTTGCAAAAAAAAAAAAAGTTTATCAGTTTGAACATCAAATATGTTGTCTTTGTAGCATATTCAACTGAATGTGGGTTGAAAATGATTTGCAAATCATTGTATTCCGTTTATATTTACATCTAACACAATTTCCCAACTCATATGGAAACGGGGTTTGTAACTTATACACACATACACATTGGCCCCCGAGACAAAATATTTGCCCAGCTCTGCTATAGAGCATGCAGCCCGAAATGCATGTGTCAGGAACAGATGCGGAAGCAAATTGCTACGTGATAACATTTTATACCGTTGGTGTTTATTTCACTTTGCATTCATATTTTGCTGTCTTTTACATTTTTGTTGTGTTTTGGTTGATTGTAAAAGGTAAATACCTATCGAGGAGCTGGTCTGAGAAGTAAAAGAGGAGCGATGTTCATATGTTGTTAATATTCAGTGTTTTATTGTTCGTAGTTAATATTGTAAATCCCACTTTCTTTGTTTTCATATACATTTTGGGTGTACCTTTCAGTAAAAAACTATAAAATTCCATTCCGTTTTTTTGAGGTGGTCTATCTTAACTTTTTTTTTTTTTTAGAACTCAATACTTTTGGTATCAGTGTTCCTGAAAAAAAGGGACCCAAACACACATATTGTGCAGCAGATTTTTACATCTAAATATGTATATATAATTCATACACACATACACATTGGCTCCCCCAGACACATTTTTTTCTCTCAATGTGGCCCCCGAGTCAAAATATTTGCCCAGCTCTGCTATAGAGCCTCTGAAAGAAGTCTTATGAGTACCTGGTCCAGAAACACAGACATGATTTTTCCACAAATGTTCAGTGCTTCAGTGAACAAAAGACAAATGAAGAGCTTTATGTGCAGTCGACACTTATTTTGAAGGGAAGGAGGAACTGGCCCATAAGTGAGAACCCCATCAGGCCAAAAGTCATATATATGGTGCAGATCAATATCAATTTCATCCTCGCAGTCATATAGTGTTAAGTCAGTGACATGTTTGGTTGATCCAGCAAAGCACCAAGACCGTGGGGAGAAGAGAGATGCAGGAAAACTGCTAACCCGGCAAGTCTTAATGGCGCGTCACACATTAGATGTTATTACACCGCTGAAACAATCCATATACTCACAAGTACCAAGCTCAAAAATGCATGTCTCTCCATTCAACATGTTTAGACGCAGTAATGACTAGAGCAGGGATGTCAAACGTACGGCCCGTGGGCCTGATCCGGCCCGCGGGATGATTTTGCCAAGTACAACATTGAGCTGAAATTTTTGAATGAAAGAAACTGCTGTTCTAAATGTGTCCACTAGATGTCGCAATAGCAATTTTTTGTATTGTTGTAGATTATGCATATGTAAAAAAAACAAAAAAAACACATGATGTTAGTGCACCAGTCGAGGAAAATGAGCAAAACTTCAAACGCCGTTTCCATATGAGTTGGGAAATTGTGTTAGATGTAAATATAAATGTAATACAATGATTTGCAAATCATTTTCAACCCATATTCAGTTGAATATTCTACAAAGACAACATATTTGTTGTTCAAACTGATAAACTTTTTTTTTTTTTTGCAAATAATCATTAACTTTAGAATTTGATGCCAGCAACACGTGACAAAGAAGTTGGGAAAGGTGGCAATGAATACTGATAAAGTTGAGGAATGCTCATCAAACACTTATTTGGAACATCCCACAGGTGAACAGGCAAATTGATAACAGGTGGGTGCCATGATTGGGTATAAAAGTAGATTCCATGAAATGCTCAGTCATTCACAAACAAGGATGGGGCGAGGGTCACCACTTTGTCAACAAATGCGTGAGCAAATTGTTGAACAGTTTAAGAAAAACCTTTCTCAACCAGTTATTGCAAGGAATTTAGGGATTTCACCATCTACGGTCCGTAATATCATCAACGGGTTCAGAGAATCTGGAGAAATCACTGCACGTAAGCAGCTAAGCCCTTGACCTTCGATCCTTCAGGCTGTACTGCATCAACAAGCGACATCAGTGTGTAAAGGATATCACCACATGGGCTCAGGAACACTTCAGAAACCCACTGTCAGTAACTATAGTTGGTCGCTACATCTGTAAGTGCAAGTTAAAACTCTCCTATGCAAGGCGAAAACCGTTTATCAACAACACCCAGAAACGCTGCCGGCTTCGCTGGGCCTGAGCTCATCTAAAATGCACTGATACAAAGTGGAAAAGTGTTCTGTGGTCTGACGAGTCCACATTTCAAATTGTTTTTGGAAACTGTGGACGTCGTGTCCTCCGGACCAAAGAGGAAAAGAACCATCCGGATTGTTATAGGCGCAAAGTTGAAAAGCCAGAATCTGTGATGGTATGGGGGTGTATTAATGCCCAAGACATGGGTAATTTACACATCTGTGAAGGCGCCATTAATGCTGAACGGTACATACAGGTTTTGGAGCAACATATGTGGGCGGCATGGCGTAGTGGGTAGAGCAACCGTGCCAGAAACCTGAGGGTTGCAGGTTCGCTCCCCGCCTCTTACCATCCAAAAATCGCTGCCGTTGTGTCCTTGGGCGGGACACTTCACCCTTTGCCCCCGGTGCCACTCACACCGGTGAATTGAATGATGAATGCGTTGGCGCAAATTGCTTCCGTCAGTTTACCCCAGGGCAGCTGTGGCTATGAAAGTAGCTTACCACCACCAGGTGTGAATAAATGATAGATTCTACATGTAAAGCGACTTTGGGTACTTAGAAAAGCGCTATATAAATCCAAGTTATTATTATTATTATTATATGTTGCCATCCAAGCAACGTTACCATGGACGCCCCTGTTTATTTCAGCAAGACAATGCCAAGCCACGTGTTACATCAACGTGGCTTCATAGTAAAAGAGTGCGGGTACTCGACTGGCCTGCCTGTAGTCCAGACCTGTCTCCCATTGAAAATGTGTGGTGCATTATGAAGCCTAAAATACCACAACAGAGACCCCCGGACTGTTGAACAACTTAAGCTGTACATCAAGCAAGAATGGCAAAGAATTCCACCCGAGAAGCTTAAAAAATGTGTCTCCTCAGTTCCCAAACGTTTACTGAGTGTTGTTAAAAGGAAAGGCCATGTAACACAGTGGTGAACATGCCCTTTCCTAACTACTTTGGCACGTGTTGCAGCCATGAAATTCTAAGTTAATTATTATCTGCCAAAAAATATATAAAGTTTATGCGTTTGAACATCAAATATCTTGTCTTTGTAGTGCATTCAATAGAATTTGGGTTGAAAAGGATTTGCAAATCATTGTATTCCGTTTATATTTACATCTAACACAATTTCCCAACTCATATGGAAACGGGGTTTGTACATAAACAACATCCTGTAATTTGATTTTGATATCATTTTTTTATCTTGATAGATTGAACATTAACACCAACGAGTTGACCGATGAACATTATCACATCATTTATTCAGAAAGTAGAAATAACGACAGATAAAGATAGAATACTATTAACCGCAACATGTAAGTGTAAAAAAAACCCCAACAACATTATGATTTGTACATGTTCAGAATGTGCTTGTTCTATTTTCAAACAAAGAACATCTGAAGTTGTCTTTATTTTTAAGTTATCGTGCCGTGATTTTACCAGTCTGGCCCACTTGGGAGTAGATTTTACGCCATGTGGCCCCCGACTTGAAATGAGTTGACACCCCTGGACTAGAGCAACCCTTACAAACATAGGCTTCTTATCCGGTCCAAGCTCAACCTCACGTCAGTCTGCTGATTCACTATTTTTATGATGCTAGGAATTCCAATGCGGAGCTAATCTTTTAATATTTATGGATGACTCCTCACACTGAGCGCTGACAGAGGCCACCGGGGAGATGATCTTTTTCTCTCCGCGGACTTGATTTACTTTTTCTAAAAGCGGTTTGCGACCTTGTGGTCGCCATCCTGCTTATCAAGCCCCCCTGGATAGGGAACGCACCGCCCTTCCAAATGCATCACTGTTTCACGCGCCCTCTTGTGCGAGCCCACTGATTCTTCCAGGCATACGGCGAGATGGAAATTGCATCAACAGCATCATTAAGAAAAGAATAAATCACAAGCTGGGGGGAAAAAAAGAAAAAGAAAATGGTGCTTCAATTGATCATTTGCGCATGTCATGTGATATCTTCATATATGTGTGCCTCATTCATTATTCACCTTAAGCTCTTTTACAGCTTTCTGAATAAATGTTTATGCTGCATAAATACAGATCATGTGGGTGTATCATGAGAAAATATGTGCTGGTGGGTGTGAAAAAATGCCACAGAGTAGTCACAGGTGCAAAAAGGACATTCAACAATGGCGCACATTTCATACTTTGAGGTATGCATGTATTAAAACACGCGGAAACTTGGTAGAGCACGCAGAGCAAAATTGTGAGCATTACCCATTTAGTGCAGGAGTGTCCAAAGTGGGGCCCAGGGGCCATTTGCCGCCTGCAGCTAATTTTATAACGGTCCAGGGCACATTCCAAAATGACTATTACTATTAAAAAAAAACATAAGAAGTGGAATAAAAGTGCAAACAGGAGTACCGTAACACATATCGACACTAATAACACAAAGCCTGTTAAGACGAGGTCGCATGGTGATGCGCGGATTGTTCTCCCAAGATGCAGACAGAACTCCGGATGCACAGCGCAGGTAACGAAATGATTTTAATGTTCATGAATCAGGCAGGAGCGAACAAACAAACACAGGATTGCACGGGCAGCTAACGGAATAGCTAACAAGGAAACGCATAAGGCAAAGCTGAGCTCAGAACTGTTGCATGGAAGCAAACAGCATTTTTAATTGTTTTAAATATTAATAATAAATAATAATATGATACTAATAAATTATAATAATTACAGTTTTAAATAGACCCCCATTTTAAACCAGTTGATCTGCCGTCTCTTTTCTGCTCTGAGAGGGGGGGCACAGATTGGGTGACCACAGATGATACGCTAGCTGTTCAAAGTCAGGACCACTCATTTGTGCATCAGTTGGGGACGTCTGCGGTCCCCACATCTGCGGTCCCCTCCAAGGTTTCTCATTGTAGCCCATTGGGTTGAGTTTTTCCTTGCCCTGATGTGGGATCTGAGACGAGGATGTCGCCGTGGCTTGTGCAGCCCTTTGAGACACTTGTGATTTAGGGGTGTATAAATAGACTTTGATTGATTGATTGAAAAGCACCAGACCGAGTGTGGACTAAATAGCTCTCTGATTAGTGCCCGGGAACAAGTGAAAACTGTCATGTCTGTGTAATCATGTTTTGTTTTAAGTCATGTTTTGTTTAGTTATAGGACTCTTTAGTTTCTGTCTTTTCACTCCCTTGTCTTGTTTCCATGATTACCCCATTAGTTTCACCTGTTCCACGTTTGGACTCATTGGGCACTCTTGATTGTCACCATAGCAACCCATTAGTTTTCACCTGTCACGTCACGCACCTGTTTCACGTCTTGAGTCACGCACCTGTTTTCGTTAATCATGTCTGTAGTATTTAAGTTCAGTGTTTTTCAGTTTGTCTTTCTGACGACCTCACCACATTTATGCTCTGTCCATTCTTTCCATGTCCATTCTTCATGCAACTATTTTTGTCCAAACCAAGTAAGTTTTTGTTCCATGTTTATAGTCTTTTTGGTTTCATAGTTTGTTCTCCGCCATTGTGCGTGTTTTTCGTTTGTACTTTTTTGCTATAGTCTTTTGGTTTCATAGTTTATTCTCCGCCACTGTGCGCGCTTTTCGTTTGCTTTTTTTTGATATATTAAATAAATCATGTACCTTCATTCCCGTCTCGCCCGTGCCAACTTTCCGTTGCATCCCGGAAAAGCAAACACCCAAGATCAAGTCATGACAAAAACAATGAATAGCCTTGGCAACCAAGGAGACACGAAACAGGGGTGCTGAAACGGAACTAAGCCAATAAGTGAAACAAACTATGATCCGGGCAACGGATCATGACAAAGCCGCCATACAGGCTTTTTTTTTTTTTTTTTTCAAACAATAATTTTTTTTTAAATAATAATGAATAAAAATCAATGTTGTTATGAATTATGCAACTATTCAAGAGTACAATTACCGTATTTTTTGGAGTATAAGTCGCTCTGGAGTATAAGTCGCACCGGCCGAAAATGCATAATAAAGAAGGAAAAATACATATATAAGTCGCACTGGAGTGTAAGTCGCATTTTTGGTGGAAATTTATTTGATAAAACCCAACACCAAGAATAGACATTTGAAAGGCAATTTAAAATAAATAAAGAATAGTGAACAACAGGCTGAATAAGTGTACGTTATATGACGCATAAATAACCAACTGAGAACGTGGCTGGTATGTTAACGTAACATATTATGGTAAGAGTCATTCAAATAACTATAACATATAGAACATGCTATACGTTTACCAAACAATCTGTCACTCATAATCGCTAAATCCCATTAAATCTTATACTTCTCTTACAGGAATGAGCTAAGTAATATTATCTTATATTTTACGGTAATGTGTTAATAATTTCACACATAAGTCGCTCCTGAGTATAAGTCGCACCCCCGGCCAAACTATGCAAAAAAACTGCGACTTATAGTGCGAAAAATACGGTACTTCACATCAAATAGGGGGTAATATTGCACGGTTTTGTGTGAAACAAACCAACATGCCTTTTACCGCCATCACCTGGAATCAAAGGATGTTTTGTTCTGTTTCACACGTAGCATTTAGTAGGCTGTAACCGTTAGCCTAGCTAGCTGCAGGCTACAAACAACGTACAAAGCATGTTGTCTGGTCACTTTTAGTCATGGGTAAGCACAATAATAAATTAGTATTATTTTTGGAGAAGTAAAGTTAAAGTTAAAGTACCAATGATTGTCACACACACACTAGGTGTGGCAACATTATTCTCTACATTTGACCCATCACCCTTGATCACCCCCTGGGAGGTGAGGGGAGCAGTGGGCAGCAGCTGTGGCCACGCCCGGGAATCATTTTTGGTGATTTAACCCCCAATTCCAACCCTTGATGCTGAGTGCCAAGCAGGGAGTTAATGGGTCCCATTTTTGTAGTCTTTGGTATGACTCGGCCGGGGTTTGAACTCACAACCTACCGATCTCAGGGCGAACACTCTAACCACTAGGCCACTGAGTAGGGTAGCGCTTACGAAAAGGCACAATCACTCCATTTCGGACACATAAGAGATGAAGACTGTAGATTACGCACAATTGGAACACTTTGCATTCTGGAATTATTCACCGGTTAAAAACTAACTCCGTTGATGAGATATAGACAAGTTTGGCTTCGACAATGGCAGCAGCTTACTCAAATCTCTTGTCCACCTGACGTGCCCGTGTAACCCGCCTGGTTGATTCCGCCTGGGACTCGAACCTGGGTTGCCGGCATGAGAGACACGTGTGAGGTTTACCAACCTACACATGGCCCAGCCACACTAGCTGCCTCCGTTACATTCATATCAGAATCGGAATCGGAATCAGAATCAGAATCAGAATACTTTAATAATCCCAGAGGGGAAATTAAGATTTTCAGCACAATCCCATTCAAGATCAAACATTACAGGAAGACAGAACAGGATCGCTGATGGGTCTGCCCACTTCCGGGGCCCCTTACAAAAAAAGTGAGAAACAGGTAAACGCTGGAGGGTGGGGAGGGAGTAAAAAAACTAAAATTCAGTCTTTGCCTGGGCCTGTGGAGAGGGGGTGCAGACTGAGGCCGAGGGGAAAAAAAACTCATAGCCATAGCACACATAAGCATGTTAGTAAGAGGGAAACATCCAAGAACACAAAGGACATTATAGACATTAAAAGAGCAGAGCTGATGCAACCTGTCATTTCTACATACAGCTACAAAAGTAAAAAAATAAATAAAAAAATAAAATATACACTGTGGTGGCCGTTCCGCGCCATCGTCTGCTGGGGTGGGGTGAGCATGGCCAGAGACAGGAGCAGACCCAACAAAGCAAGCAATATGGATCAATTCCGACAATTGTACTTATTTTGTCGAGGTAGCAAGCCTTTGGAATAGGGTACAGTTTGTCTCGGTACGGTCCCTTGACTTTTCAAATTTTGCACAATCCATTTTAATCCAGTTTGTTGCTCTCTCTCACATTGCCGTGGGTGCAGTACAGTCATGTAAACAAAAGCCAGCAAAAACATGCCCTTTCGAGCCCAGTACTGTAGTTAAAGCAAAACACAATACAAAGTAGAAAAACACACTTCCCAAGTCAGTATGTAGATTTTCTAAGAATATGATGCATTTTGGCCACTTTGCCCCAACAATGAAGGTAATATTAAATATCCGAGAATAATGGAGATTTGCTCTTTTAAGGCGAGTTTTACGGCACTGCTTGACTTGCTTTTAGTGTGTTTTGCTGATGTGAAAAACCCGGGGTGCAATATACCAGCTATAAATCCATTTTATAATGTTGATTCAAAAGCCCTTGACCTTTCGCTGGCTGAGAGTTTCTGTACCAACAAATGGCATTTCTCCAGCTGATGCTGAAATGTGTTCTTTGCTTTGCGAAAAAACCACCACCGCACACCATTGATGTTTCAATTTATGCTGTCTGGGAAAGGTCTACTTGATTTTCTAAGTCCAGAGTGATTGGATTCTTGCATAGCCAACACTTAAAATGCATCAATCATGATCTTACACTTCTATTGATTCTCCATATGATTGCCTAACTTTCTATTTTAATTTTCAATAATGAAACTAATGCAATAGAAAATACAAAACAGTAAATCAACAAAAGTAACACCTGGCTCTTAATCAAAATGGACAAAACCAATGGAAATAATCCCCTTCCACTTTTCCTGCAGGACATACTGACTATTATAAATATTGTGAATGTTCTTTTATAGCTCTTGGCAAAGGCAGTCGCACTCCCTCCCCTCGATGTGCCTCCCCTGCTAGCCTCGTTTGTCTCGTCTTGTCTTGTTTAACTTTAGTGTTGCCTCTTTTTGCACTTCTCCAAAATCTAAACAATGGAATTGATCAACTTGCCTCTCAACAAAATTGACAAGATCTCTGTTGTAGCTGCACTGCAAAAAGTCAGTGTTCAAAAACAAGAAAAAAAAATACAAAAATAAGGGGTATTTTACTTGAACTAAGCAAAATTATCTGCCAATAGAACAAGAAAATTTGGCTTGTCAAGACTTTCCAAAAACAAGTAAAATTAGCTAACCTCAATGAACCCCAAAAATACCTTAAAATAAGTATATTCTCACTAATACAAGTACACTTTTCTTGATAGAAAAAAAAAAAGAGACCTTTTTTCTCAATATGTTGAAAAATATTCTTAAATTAAGTAAATGCTAGTGCCATTATCTTGACATAATGACATGCGCTCGGCATTACATTTCTTGAAACCAGCAAACTTATACTAAAAACGAGTTTATTGTTCTTAATGGAAAGGCAACAAGGCAACCGCTTGTTACTCTCGGAGTTTCCTCGCCGCTCAGGCAAATCAGATGGTCTAAAAATGCATTTTTCCATCGATAACATGACATCATCGCGCCAAGTGCGTGCTCTTTCAGTCAATTAGTGCGCGAGGAATATATATATATATATATATATATATATATATATATATATATATATATACAGCCCGGCCCCCAGCCAAAAAATTTTTTATTGTCATTTTGAATAATTTATCTGAATGTGCATGAACTATTTCTGTTCAAAATAGTTTGAAATGTCAAATGTTAAATGTTTAAACATTAACTGTCAGTTTACTGTACTATGCCAACTGTACTACTATACGAGTACGATTTTTCTCTTGTTTCATTGAAAATAAAACAGCAAAGTCCATTTGGCTGTCATCTGTTTTAATTATGAGACACAATTGTGTCAAAGTCATGATTTTTTTGTTCATGCTTGAAATAAGACATTGTTACTTTGAAAAAGTAGTTTTATACTTGTGAGTGTTGATGACACAGCTTTGCAACAGTTGATATTCTAGTTTCAAGCATGTTTTACTCAATATAGGTCATTAAAATCTCAGCAACAAGCTGTAATATCTTACTGAGATAATTTAGGATCAAAACACTTAAAACAAGTAAAACACTCTAACATAAAGTCTGTTTAGTGAGAAGAATTATCTTATCAGACAGAAAATAAGTAAATATCACCCTTATTTGATATATTTAATCTTACTTAAATTTCAGTTTTTGCAGTGTGGATACACGGAGAGCCGCGTGCCTGGCGACCCTTTCAGTCAAGGACGTTGACGATATCTACCTAATCATGATAACAGGACACCTGCTGATTGAAGTAAGCGTTACTGTATCAAAGAAGTGGAAGATTCTGGCAGCCATTCAAGGCACCCCAAAGCTGCCGCAAATGACTGGAGGTTGCGGGCAGAACTGTGGACACTCAGACTTTATAAGATCGTCTGTCCTGCAGGATGAATTTGAGGACCAGAAATAGACAAGTCCGAGTGGAAAATATACATTTGTACAACCATTCTAATCTTGATTGTTTTCCCTGGCTGCAATGTAGCAAGGTCGTTGCTTCAAGATTCCCGTTGAGTACAGTGCAGCGAAGACGAAACAAACCCCTTCTCGGTCAACAACACCCGGAAAAATAAACTCTGTTCTTAGTCACCACTTGCCGAGCAACTGCAAGCCTACAGACTTCACATAGACACACACCATGGCTACATATGCACACACAAGCCCAACCCCAACCCCCCCCCCCCCCCCCCCCCCCCCCCCACGCCTTTGCCACCGCTTCACACCACGTGGTATGAGGGACAACGGAGCAGCGCCCCTGGTGGCTGGCAGCTTTGGACCGAATGCCTGCCCCCTCCCCTCCTGTTGCAAGTCTTGTGGTTTCTGTGTAAAATGGTTGTGTGCTTATCGACTATTATTTTTACTCATCCTTCCCCAGCGTCTACCTTTCCACCACCTTTTACGGAGCGCCGTAGTGACGATCCATTATCGTTCCTGTTCTGTCTACTTGTACAATGTTTGTCTAATCTTGAATGGGTTTGTGGTGAAAAGGAAATGTTCTTGTACTTGTGCAATGAAAAGAAAGACCACACCATACTATACAATACCATACCATACCATACAGTTATTACAATTACCAATACGGTTGTAAAAAAACCTAAAATTCAAAGATTGAACAAATATACAGTTAATACCCAAAACTGTCGTAGGTATGTTTACTTTATCTACATAATTCATGGCTTGGTTTCAACAAGTGGGCCTTCAGTACATTTAATGGTAGGCATATTTACATTGTGTGTACGGATGGGTAGCGAATTCAGTACTTTTACAGGTGCCGACAAAGTTCTGTTGGTACTACCGGGTATCAATTCACATAAAATAGGTAACACGGTGACATGACACGGTGACACCGATACCCTTCTTGCACGTGCCGTGCCTACCGGTTACGGATCCCGCATCACCTCCAACACTTTACGCAGCAAATTTTCCATGCCAACAAAGCAAGTGTGCCTACTGGAATGTGCTCAAAATTAAGGCCACTTTTTTCAAAATGTCCTAGCTCGATGCTAATTAATATAGAATATGCCATATACATGCCACTGATTAGCATTAGCGATTTTACAGGGCATTTTTAACACAGCTGAGTTGCATGCACCGGCTCCTCGCAGAGTGCTGTTTTTACCTTCTCAAACCCCCGCTGGCACTGCTCCGTCCACTGGACCAGTTCTGGAGCACCCTTTCGGGTGAGGTCAGTCAGTGGGCCGGTCAAGTCCACGAACCGGGGAATGAACCGCCGGTAATAGCCCGCCAGTCTCAAAAACTGCCTCACCTCTTTTTTTGTCTTGGGGGGTGGACAGGCCGGGATTGCCGCTGTTTTGTCTACCTGCGGCCGCACCTGTCCCCCTCCCAAGTGGTACCCCAGATACTGTACCTCCCTCCGGCCAACCGCGCACTTCGCCGGGTTGGCGGTGAGCCCCGCCCGCCTCAAGGACTCGAGCACCGCCCCCACCCGCCTCATGTGTTGTTCCCAGCTGCCACTCCGGATGATGACATCATCCAGGTAGGCAGCTGCGTATGCTGCGTGGGGGCGCAGCACTCGGTCCATGAGACGCTGGAACGTGGCGGGCGCACCGAACAAGCCAAACGGAAGTATCACAAATTGGTACAAACCGTCCGCAGTGCAAAAGGCTGTTTTTTCTCGGGACTCTGGTGACTAGGGAATCTGCCAGTAGCCCTTGGTCAAATCCAGTGTCGTGAAAAATTGAGCAGTGCCTAGCCGATCCAGGAGCTTGTCGACCCGAGGCATTGGGTACGCGTCAAACCGTGATTGTTCATTCACCCTGCGGTAATCCACACAGAACCGCACAGTTCCATCCTTCTTCCCAACCAGAACAATGGGACTGCACCACGCGCTGTGGGATTCTTCTATCACCCCCAACTCAAGCATGGTTTTTAATTCCTCCCGAACTACTTTGCACTTGTGTTTGGGAAGCCGATATGGCCGAGACCGCACCGTAACCCTCGGGCTGGTCTCAATATGATGTCGGATGAGATCCGTGCGACCGGGCCGCGAGGAGAACACATCAGAGAAGCGCTGCTCTAACTCAGCCACATCCGCCCTCTGCGCTAATGTGAGCTGGTCGTCACAGGACAGCCGAGGGGCCGGGCCAGAGCGCGGGACCTCCGGCCCCAACTCCTCCTCCTCCCCCACTACTGTCACCATGGAAACAGGCCCCGCCTCTTTCCATGCCTTCAGCAGGTTCAGATGGTAGATCTGAGTGTCTCCGCGTCGGTCCGAGCGTCAAACCTCATAATCGACATCACCCACTTGCCGTGCGACCTCAAAGGGTCCCTGCCACTTTGCAAGTAATTTGGAGTTTGAGGTTGGAAGCAATACAAGTACTTTTTCTCCCGGTGTGAATTTGCGTAGTTGGGTCCCCCTGTTATACGTGCGCCGCTGACGCTCTTGGGCACGGAGCAAATTCTCACGTGACAAGTGCCCCACCTTGTGGAGTTTCGCTCGCATGTCCATGACGTACTGAATTTCATTTTTGCTGGAGCTTGGACCCTCCTCCCAGCTTTCTTTAATGACGTCCAGCACTCCGCGAGGCCTCCGGCCGTACAATAACTCAAAAGGTGCAAAACCAACGGAGGCCTGGGGTACCTCCCGCATCGCAAACATTAGGGGGTCCAACCATTTATCCCAATTCTGTTTGTCCTCGTGCATATACTTACGGATCATGGTTTTCAGCGTTTTATTTAATCTCTCCACCAGCCCATCCGTTTGCGGATGGTATACGCTGGTGCGGATCGTTTTAATTCCCAGTAACTCGTAGAGTTCCTTTATCGTGCGCGACATAAAGGACGTGCCTTGGTCAGTCAGAATCTCTTTCGGGATTCCAACTCGGGAGATGACCTGAAACAGCGCTTGCGCAACACTCTTGGCAGAGATGGAGCGCAAGGGTACTGCTTCGGGATAACGCGTTGCGTAATCAATCAATCAATCAATGTTTTTTTATATAGCCCTAAATCACAAGTGTCTCAAAGGGCTGCACAAGCCACAACAACATCCTCGGTACAAAGCCCACATAAGGGCAAGGAAAAACTCACCCCAGTGGGACGTCGATGTGAATGACTATGAGAAACCTTGGAGAGGACCGCATATGTGGGTAACCCCCCCCCCTCTAGGGGAGACCGAAAGCAATGGATGTCGAGTGGGTCTGACATAATATTGTGAGAGTCCAGTCCATAGTGGATCCAACATAATAGTAAGAGTCCATAATAGTAATCCACCAGGACTAACACAAAGCGGTATCCCTGTGTGCTCGGGTGAAATGGTCCGATGAGGTCCATCCCAATTCTCTCGAACGGGACCTCCATGAGCGGTAATGGGCGCAAGGGCGCCTTTGGGGTGGCCGCTGGGTTCACCAGCTGGCAGTCCGGGCAGGCAGCGCACCAACGGCGCACGTCTGCCCGGAGGCCTGGCCAATAGAATCGGACCATTACCCGATTAAGTGTCTTATCATACCCTAAGTGGCCTGACATGGGATTAAAATGCGCCGCCTGGAAAACCATTTCCCGGCGGCGTTTTGGCACCAACAACTGGGTGTGTTCCTCCCCGGTTTGAGTGTCACGGCCCACTCTGTATAATCTATCCCGAATAATTGAAAAATGGGGGTATACCCGCGCTTTCCCCGGGCGCACCAGCTGACCGTCAATATAATCCACCTGGTCCCAGGCCTCGCGCAAGGTTTCATCACGGGACTGCTCGAGGCGAAGCCCCCACCGGTTCCCGCTCGGCAGTACCGGATGAAGCTGCGTCGCCGCTGAGAACCGCGCGGATACTCCCCTCGCCGACTGTCCGTGAACGTACCCCCACACATTGTGTCACCAAATGGTTAAATCCCGGCCAATTCGTCCCTAGAATTACGGGGTGCGTAAGTTGCGCGCTTACGGCAAACTTAACCGTATGCTTTTGTTCCTTATATACAATTTCCACTGGCACCATAGGGTACTCGTGCACATCCCCATGAATACACCTAATTTTCACCCGTGTCGCCTGCCTCAACGCCCCGGGCCAAACTAGGTTTTGGTGGATCATGGACTGTTTTCAGCCCGAATCCACCATCGCCCGATATGTACCTCCTTGTACCCTTACCGAGACACAGTACGTCTCCCCCAGATCGGAGGCGGGTGCTGGAGGCCCGACAACCCACATCACCTGCCCCACCTCCACATGGAGCACTCCGTGTCCGGGCCGTCCGCACCTCCAGCACACCGGCCCTGGGGTTTGAGGTGCCATCTGCGAGGGAAGCCCTCTCCCCGCAGCGCCGGTACCCTGGAATGCACAAATCGGAGATATTTTATGACCCCCGTGTTCCCCCCCTTGTCGTCTGTCTCTGGGTGCGTGTGGGTGCGTGTTCTTTTTTTATGTCCGTGTGGGGAACCTGTTCGCTGTCTCCGGGTGGCTCAGGCTGGCGTGGTCGCCGCTGCAGAGGCTCTCCCTCCACCCCCCCCATAGCGGGGAGAGTCGCCGGCGGGGTGCTGGGGTGGGTCCCTCGGCCGTCTTGGTTGCTGTTCCTCCGCCAGTTTCACCGCAGATTTGACGTCTGGGGGGCTGTGGTAACGTACCCACGCAGAGGTTCTGGCCGGGATGGCCTCCACGAATCGCTCCAGAACGATGGCCTCCAGCATTTTTGGATCCAGCCCGTTGGGCTGGAGCTAACGGGTTGCTGCGTCTCGTAGCTGGAACGCCAGCACGAAGGCCCGGTTCCCTGGCCCCAACATCATGGCCCGGAACTTCCGGCGATGGTCTTCGGGGCTGCTGCCGACCCGGTCCAGTATGGCGCAGCGCAAGTTTGCATACTGCATGCGGGCGGTCGCCGGGAGACTCAACGCCGCCCGCTGCGCCTCCCCCACCAGGAGCGGCAGCAGCTTCGCGCCCCATTCCTCCTCCGGCCACCTGCACGATGTCGCCGTGGCCTCGAAGACATCGAGGAATGTCTGGGGGTCCTCCCCCTCCACCATGCGTTTCATGGAGGACAATTCCTCCCGCCGCCTCTCCTCTGTCCATTAGTGCCTGCAGCACCTGTGTCGGCTGCCGGCTTGCCGTTGACACCTCGGCCAGTACTTGACCCAGCGCCTCCAGCGGGGATGTTGTCAACATTTCTGTGGTCCGCCTTGTTGGGTGCCACTGGCTCGGGTTATTCTTGGACCACCAGAAAAGGCACAACACTCTCAGATGCAGCTTTTACAATCGTTTTAATTTTTCCTCACACAATGTCTTTAGGCTTTTCAGCTATCTCTCCCATCCAATGTCTCTCCTGGCTTTTCAGCTCTCTCGCTCATGTGTCCTTGCTTCCTTGCTTTTCAGCTCAGCCCCCTCTCATGGTCTCCGACGCTGCTAATAAAGGAACGGGTGATTAGATAACTCGTTCCAGCTGAGTCATCCACTCACCTGTCTGCTGCTTCATGGCCGGCCTCCGCACACACCCGCCCGCAGGGAACCCGTGAACTACGCCCCCCTCCACATGCCTCCACCGCCAGATTCAGGCCGGGCAGCTGTCTGGCCGCGCCCATTCCCCCCCACCCCCTATAGCGGGCCGAGAGACTTTATAATACTTGCAAATGAGCCTAAAAAATGTAACAACTGGACAGCTCAGTATTAGATTTTATTATGACAGGCATGGCACTAGCACTTTCAATGCAACGCAAAAGGTCGTGGGATCAAAATCACGTTGCATTTGAATGAAGTACAATTTGTTTTAATGATGGCATCATTGTTCAACACGCTAAACTTCAGCACATTAATAAAAAAAGTAGATTGTTCATTGTGTTGCTCAAAGTAATATTCATGGGGTGTTGGGTTACCCATGATTTCACCCTTTCAAAGATCCTCTTGGACCAAACTTGACCTCGGTATTTCTCAGATCCCAGAAATGGCTGTGTTCCCAGGTACCAGAAATTGGTATTGTTTTGGTTTCAATGTGAAAGGGACCCATCCCGACTAGAGTATGAGTACATATCTACAATAATATATCTGTGGAAACAGTAAACCTTCATTAAAAAGGGACGTTTGAGAAGAAAAGTCTCCATACTTACAAGATGTCTCAGCTAAGATGTCACAGTTTTTCTTTTTCATGTTTTTTTACAATCATTACTAAGATTGCATTTCATTGAACTGCCAGACAGACTATCAATGGTTTTGATTTCTTCTCTGATTAAACTGACAGTGGAGCAGCCCCAGTCATGACACTGATTTTAATCTTAAATTGAATTTCAGAATATTTCACTATTCTGCTACCCAATGAAATATAAAAAAAATGTGCCAGTTGTATCCGTTGGATTAGCTCCAGTAGATCCGCAGTGCACCCGGTGATTACCCACCAATATTTAACACATTAGAATATTATTTTCTTACACCTCTGGCGGCAATACATGCTCGTGTCGGTGTGATATTGGTCCCATAAGCCCGATGGAAAAAAAATCTGCATCTGATTAACTTGCATAAAATATGTAATATCTTCAAAAAATTAGTATGCCACATGCAGATAGCGATATTGCTCTGTGAATAATGGAGCTAATTAACACCGGCAGCCCAGCAGTTTCAAGTTCATGGTTGGATGGCTATTGAGTTGTTCTCCAATATGATAACCAATTATCTTCCGTCTTATTGTGTCAGTCTTCTTTCAGACCTTGATCAAGTGGTTCCAAATAATTGCAATTTGTGCACAAACGTTTGAACCAACTGCAGTCTGCAGTTTAGAAATAGATCCAAGAGACTTTTTCATTTTTTTCTTCGTGCTATTTCCGTTACATCGGAAAAATCACACTTTGAAATGAAAGATTAACAGTTACTACAAAATGTTGCTGAATTCATCGGAGGTACTTTTGTTGACAACGTTTCCGGTTGTACACCACTCCTTGTCGTTGTGCTAGTAGCGTTCTCGCAAGCCGATAAATCAAAAAACCTGTTTTGTATTCAGGTGTTTTGTTTTTTTACTCGATAAGACAATTTGTCGCTGCAAAATATGCAAATTTGCTTTTGTTTTATATAAAGTCCCATCCAGACAGCACACCACTGGCGTACCGATACGATACCAATTCCCGGTACTAACGGTACAAATTATCGGTACTTTTATGTGTGTTAATAAATATTCATTGTTTTTGATAATAACATCTCATTTTTTATTGCAACATTTAAAAATTAACTTATTATGATATCCATCCATTTTCTACCGCTTGTCCCGTTCGGGGTCGCGGGGGTGCTGTCTAACTGCTGTCCAGTTGTTTAATTGTTTTTCGTTATTATCTCGCAATCATTGCAACATTAAATTGCAATTACAGTTTTGAGTCCAAGACGTAAGATGGCACTAGTGTATATTAGTTTATAGTGTTTTGTTTTGCTGCGCCCTAAAAAGTGTTAATACTATAAGTAGTGCACTTATGCGCCAGCTGTTTGATTGTAACGTGCATCCTAGTTGTAGTTTTCATTGACAAATTTGATCATTTAAATGTGAGACAGTCGTAGTTTTTGCTTTTGTGTAGTTATTTTGCACGACTCACTTTATTTTGTTAAAAAAAAATATATATCTACAGTAGGAAGGGGATACGTCGAGGTTTACCTGATACAAGAAACATGACAAATTGGGGGTGGGGGGGTGCACTATCCACTTTGGTCGCCATATTAAATCAAACTTTATTTATACAGCGCTTTTCAAAACTTAAAAGAAATGCAAGGCAAAATGCTTTACAGATTTAAAAGCAATACCTCGATGCTGTCCCAACTCCGCGAGGGCTCGTAGGGTAAAAGCAAACCCGAAAGTTAAGAAGGTTCAATACCAAAAAACATTTATAAACCATACGAATAACCTTAAAACACAGAGAGCCAATGCAGCAATTTTAAAACTGGTGTAATGTGAGCCCGCCTTTTGATCTTCATCAGGACACGATCCGCTGAATTTTGGAGTAGTTGTAAAGGTGCAATAACCTTTTTAAGAAGACCAGAAAGCAGGGCGTTACAACAATCTACACGACTTGTAATATAAGCATCCATTAGCGTCTCTGTGTTGCCCTGAGAGAGAATTGGGCTAACTCTGGCTACATTGAGAGAGAAGAAAAGAAGAGTTTTTATTGCCATTGTTTGAGAACGGGTTCACAAACTAGGAATTTTACTTGCCGCAATCATGCAAGTAAAGATTGGTAAGATGATAAAAACCTATTTTTGTTATATGTGGTACAAAAATGAGGTTAGAGTCGAAAACTACGCCCAGATTTGTCACTTGTAGTGATGGAGTTAAAGAAAACGCTTGTAGTTTTGATATGTTTCTGGCCTCAGGGCACATGACTAAAACTTCAGTCTTGTCCGAATTAAGCCATAAGAAGTTATCTGCCATCCAGGATTTAATATCTAAAATGCAATTAAATACAGTATCAATAGGTTGTGTGTCATCAGGAGGCATGGAAATATACAACTGTGTGTCATCAACATAACTTTGGAAATTCATTCCATGTCTCCTGATGACAGAGCCAAGTGGAACCAGGTAAATATTAAAAATAATAGGACCTAAAATTGATCCTTGAGGCACACCACATGTGATTTCATGGTCTTATCAATAATTTTCTGTCTGTGAGATAAGAAGTGAACCTTATGTGAACAGTACCAGAGAGGTGCACCAGGTGTTTTAGTATATTTAAAAGAATGAGGTGATCCACTGTGTCAAAGGCAGCACTAAGATCCAGTAGAACCAAGACTTGTAGGACAGCAGAAGGTTGAATATCATAAAAGGTGTTTTGTGGCAATTCCAACTTCGACCACAGCGTCAGTTGCTATGTAGAGCATTTTCGGCAGACTGGGGGATCTTCCTCCCCCGGGAGATCCACCAAGGACTGGGACTATAAGAATGCCCTCCCTTGTGTAGCATTCGATACCGCAAATGTGATACATCATCTGATTTGCAACAACACAAGCAAATTCTAAATGTAATAATAAGATGAGACCCAAAATGTTGATCCGGACATCCCAAGCTTCGAGTAATCGTTGATTCAATATATGTTCATCTGCAGTCAGTCAATCACAATCATTAATACACAGTTATGAATGGTAACTATGACTTCTACCAGGCCATAAAAATATCTGATATGACCAGAAAACATACATTTAGTTTGATATTCGCCCCTGGAAGTGTGGCATTGATTTAATTTGGCCCATCGAACATCACCCAAATAGGCCTGATGAAACCATTCAAACTAGGGGTTGATCATGTATGCCAGGGGTGTCAAACTCAAATACAGAGTGGGCCAAAATTTAAAACTGAACAAAGCCGCAGGCCAAGGTTGAACAAATTAACCTTTTAATAGGGACCCAAACAGGTTTTGCATTGAATATTGAACAAGCAAGGCTTATATAACTTTATAGTGACATGCAAAATCGAGTTTCAAATAATAATAATAATAATTAAAAAATATCAATGGCATATCAAATACAATTTAAATAAAAATTGAATGCCTCTTTTCTATTTGCAGCCTTCTGAGGCAAATATCAACATTAACTTTTTCCACAGGCTAATACATTTGAAAATAAAATAACAATGAATAAACCAACCATTCAGGACTTTAAACTGCTCAGTTTGCAACACACTGATCTAATCTGATGTGCCCAAGCCAGATACCTGCCATCTTTTCTTGGATGCTAGTTCATTAATGTCGGGGCTCAGGCTTTGAGCTGAGGCAACCTTCATTATCGAACGAAGGTGTTCATCAGTCATTATATCTCGTCCACCGTCCACAGTCGTGGGGGCGTGCCTTTAATGCACTGCCTTTAACGTACTCTACGAGCTATCATCACGTCCGCTTTTCATCCATTCTAACATCGTTCAGACCTAGTCACAAGATATGTGCGGCTTCTGTACGTACACACGAGTGAATGCAACGCACACTTCATCAACAGCGATACAGATTACACTGAAGGTGCCAGTATAAAAAACTTGAATACTGTTAGAAATATACGCCACACTGTGAACCCACACCAAACAACAATGACAAACACATTTCGGGAGAACATCTGCTCCGTAACACAACATGGACGGCGTGGCGCAGTGGAAGAATGGCCGTGCGCGACCCGAGGGTCCCTGGTTCAATCCCCACCTAGTACCAACCTCGTCATGTCCGTTGTGTCCTGAGCAAGACACTTCACCCTTGCTCCTGATGGGTGCTGGTTAGCGCCTTGCATGGCAGCTCCCTCCATCAGTGTGTGAATGTGTGTGTGAATGGGTAAATGTGGAAGTAGTGTCAAAGCGCTTTGAGTACCTTGAAGGTAGAAAAGCGCTATACAAGTACAACCCATTTATCATTTATTTATTTAACATAAACACAACAGAACAAATACCCAGAATCCTTTGCAGAACTAACTCTTCCGGGACGCTACAAAATACACCCCCTGCTACCACCAAACCCAAACCCCCCCCCCCCCCCCCCCCCCCTCACACACACATACCTTGTAGCGCCCCGGAAGAGTTAGTGCTGAAAAGGGTTCTGGGTATTTGTTCTGTTGTGTTTATGTTGTGTTACGGTTGCGGATGTTCTCCCGAAATGTGTTTGTCATTCTTGTTTGGTGTGGATTCAGAGTGTGGCGTATATTTCAAACAGTGTTAAAGTTTTTTATTCGATTACCCTCAGTGTAACCTGTATCGCTGTTGATGAAGTATGCGTTGCATTCAATTGTGTGTGCGTGCAGAAGCCGCACATGTTATGTGACTGGGCTAGCACTCGTTGGACTGGCTGAAAAGCAGACGTGACGATTTTTGAAGTTTGGAAGACTCCCGGGAGGGTTGGCAAGTATTAGAATTAGCGATGAATGCGGTGTTACCGCGGCACCGCCGCAATATATAATCGGCGGGCCAGCTTTAGTGTTAATTTGATATCGCCTCAAGGGCCAAGTGAAATTACACGGCGGGCCAAAACTGGCCCGCGGGCCAGAGTTTGACACCCACGATGTATGCAGTACTCCCGCCACCCCACAGAGGGCAGCAGCGATGTGTCACAATGAAGCAGCAGTGGGGTGAGTAGAAGAAGACTACTCATTCAACCCTGGGAAAAAAAAAATCTAAATACATCGCAAAAATCTGACTTTTAACTGCGACTGGACAACAAAGTATGAATGTTCTGCATGAAATATTATTTGTACGAATATCATTGTTTTCTTTTTAAGCGACGGACACATTGGTCCAGACAAGGAGCAATAACGGTAGAAATCCCAGCGTGTAAGCTTCATCACCAAACTTAGTCAAATGTTTGTAGGCAGATACACTATATTGCCAAAAGTATTTGCCCACCTGCCTTGACTCACATATGAACGTGAAGTGCCATCCCATTCCTAACCCATAGGGTTCAATATGATGTCGGTCCACATTTTGGAGCTATTACAGCTTCAACTATTCTGGGTAGGCTGTCCACAAGGTTGCGGAGTGTGTTTATAGGAGTTTTCCACCATTCTTCCAAAAGCGCATTGGTGAGGTCACACACTGATGTTGGTCGAGAAGGCCTGGCTCTCAGTCTCCGTTCTAATTCATCCCAAAGGTGTTCTATCGGGTTCAGGTCAGGACTCTGTGCAGGCCAGTCAAGTTCATCCACACCAGACTCTGTCATCCATGTCTTTATGGACCTTGCTTTGTGCACAGTCATGTTGGAAGAGGAAGGGGCCCGCTCCAAACTGTTCCCACAAGGTTGGGAGCATGGAATTGGTATCTTGGAGCATTCAAAGTTCCTTTAACTGGAACTAATGGGCCAAGCCCAACTCCTGAAAAACAACCTCACACCATAATTCCTCCGCTGACCCCTCTCTGTCAGTTTACGTGGCCTACCACTTTGTGGCTGAGTTGCTGTTGTTCCCAAACTCTTCAATTTTCTTACAATAAAGGCGACAGTTGACTGTGGAATATTTAGGAGCGAGGAAATTTCCCGACTGGATTTGTTGCACAGGTGGCATCCTATGACAGTTTCACGCTGCAAATCACTGAGCCCCTGAGAGCGGCCCATTCTTTCACAAATGTTTGTAGAAACAGTCTCCATGTCTAAGTGCTTGATTTTATACACCTGTGGCCGGGCCAAGTGATTAGGACACCTGATACAGATAATTTGGATGGGTGGCCAAAAATTTTTGGCAATATAGTGTATCATTTGTGCATACATATATTTAGTTTGTTTTGTATTAAAATCGCTGACTTTGTGATGTCTTTTGTATTTCTGGTCGTGTTGTTTTTTTGTCTGAGCGTAACTTTGCCAATCAAACCTTGTTTAAGACATGTAGTGCTAAATTTGACCAGTAGAGGTCGACAACGCTACACCGTCCCATACATTGTGAGCAATGTTTTGTGTGATTTCTATGTGTGTAAACAAATGTAGTTTATTGTGTGAACATATTAACACTAAACCTTCTATTTTACTTAGGTAAAATACACAATTGAGATTATTTATGTAAAATACACAATGGACGTTAGACTCTTGTGTTTATATTTTCAGTCTTACAAAGTTAAATGAAGGAAGAAGTGTAAAGACGGAAAATAATGCAAAGGAAGGAACATCAATCCTCAATAAAACTTCTGTAGCTTCTGTTTCTTCATGCAGTTAACTAGCTGCACACGCTGGAATCAAGTAGCGAGGGCACACTAATGCATTTTTTGACAGTGCAGTGTGAAAGCCGATGTGTTTACTTTGCCATTAGATAAACGCAGTTTTAGAAAAATGTAACCTGTGAAGACACTTTCTGACGAAACATCCACATTTCGATGTCCGGCCCCTTAGCCCATGGGCTCTTGTAACCGCGGCCCTCTTCAATAAGCCTTGTCCTCACCTAATATTTTTTTTCACAACTTTTTAAGCCACTTTTGCACCTGTCAAACCTTTTCTTGTCTACAAACTACTTCAACGCTCTTAGTTTTAAAGAGTGCTTTCTTCAGACTGCATATTTCAGCTCTTAGCCACTTCAGAATGGTGCAAGGTTTTGCTCTTATTATTCTTGAGTGTGTGTTTTGGGTCATGGGGATATTTTTTTTTTTTAGGACCAAGGTCATGAACACGCACTGCTGCGGCCCCGAGATGCGGGGACAGGTGACTAAAGTATTTAATTACAGATACTAGTGCAACCCTGAAAACATGAAACACAAACAGTTGACGATAGAAATGTGCCAATCGATCGGACACCGATCAATATCAGATGATTTTCATGAAAAAGTACATGTTCGTACGTAATGCCGATGCCCCCTGGCTGATTTATTTGTATTTATTAGGAGAAGAGTCCACGCAGATCCTTTAATTCTAAAGCTTTCTAAATTGATTAGAGGTGACTTTAATTCCATCCATCCATTTTCTACCGCTTGTCCCTTGAATTGAATTTTAATAATTTATTCTGCCAAAAAGAATAAGTACTAACAACCGCAATACCAGCACTGGAGAGCTAACCGAGCTGTCTGAAGTTCTGAGCTATCTCTAAAAATGGTTGCCCGTCTCTCATGTTTTTGTCCATCTTGCCTTAGCAGGGCTTGAAACTGAAAGTTAACTTGGCGTGTGTGCCGTATTTTGAATTTATTATTATTTTTGGAGTTCATTTAAGTTATTTTTCAGTATCAAATGGTTCAAGTCCTTAAAAAAAATGTATAGTTTAAATGAGGATAAAACCTTATTATTTCAGGCAAATTGATTCACTTTATATTTCACGTTACAGACTAAAAACACTGTTTATAAAGTAATTAGTTTATATCTATTTTATATAAGTTTATATGTATTTCCTAATTGTTTTCTTAATTGTTAATATAATTGTTGTACGTTTATATTTATTATTTTTGTTAATTGTAAATAAGGATACAATGTTACGCAGAGGTGTACTTATAACAATTTTATAGACGAATTGTCGCGGCGAAGAGGGGAGTCGCGAAATGTTTTCTTCTTCCGAGCGGGGCGTAACATAAAATAATTAAGAAGCACTGGTTATAAGGTCATCTGTGATTAAGGTAAAGGAGCATGCATGATCAAAATAAATTACCGTATTTTCCGGACCATAGGGCGCACCGGATTATAAGGTGCACTGCCAATGAATGGTCTATTTTTGATCTTTTTTCATATATTAGGCACACCGGATTATAAGGTGCATTAAAGAAATCTTTTTTTTTTTTTTTTTTAATAGAAAGCACTTCCTTGTGGTCTACATAACATGTAACGGTGGTTCTTTGGTCAAAATGTTGCACAGATTATGTTTTACAGATCATCTTCAAGCCACTTTCTGACAGTTGCTTCTGAATGCGCCGTTTTGTGGGCGGTCTTATTTACGTGGCTCACTTTTGACAGCGTCTTTTCTCCGTCATCTTTGTTGTAGCGGTGTAGCGTGCAAGGACGGGAGTGGAAAAAAGTTGTCAAAAGATGGAGCTAATTGTTTTAATGATATTCAGACTTTACTTCAATCAGCGCAATGCAACGTAAACCGTTGGCCAATCAAAAAGTAACCACAGAACACTATGTTCTGTGGTTACTTTTTGGTTGGCCAAGCGGACGTGACGACAGGCTGTCCTCACTCAGGTCCGCATGGACCTGGAGGGGGCGTGCCTTAAATTCGGCTGGAAATCGGGAGAAATTCGTGAGAATGGTTGTCCCGGGGAGCGGCACTGAAATTCGGGAGGGTTGGCAAGTATGAGATATTCTCACTTCTTTTCTTTTGTCGAAAAAAACATTTTAGTAAATGTAAGTTGTGTCTTGGATCAAAGATCCCATCTACTGCCCAAAACAACAATTTTTCTGGTTAGGCTTTGTGTATGTCCCGTGTGCCTTCCTTAGGTGAAGCCAGGTTTACAGCTATGTTGTTATTATGCTGTTTGTTACTTATGTATGTTATGTTGCAGCTATTTAAAATAGTTGTGTCAATTTGTTCTGGCCTGAAATAAATTGGCCCTTTGAAACATATCTTTGTCTTTGTGTGTTGTATGTAGACCACATTGCTTAGCAGAGTTCAGTGATGCAAATGCATGTCAAGTTGATCAACACATTATATTAATCTCCAGTGCAATAACAGTACTGAAATGAAGGCTAAAAGGGGATTAATGGGAGCTTTTAAAAAAAAAAGAAGAAAAAAAGTAACTAAATAGTTACTTTTCACAGTAACGCATTACTTTTTGGTGTAAGTAACTGACTTAGTAACTGAGTTACTTTTGAAACAAAGTAACTAGTAAATGTAACTAGTTACTGGTTTTCAGTTACTAACCCAACACTGGGGAAGGCTATGCAGAACGAAACTAAAACTGAACTGGCTACAAAGTAAACCATACTTGCCAACCTTGAGACCTCCGATTTCGGTGGGGGGGGGGGGGGGGGCGTGGCTAAGAGGGGAGGAGTATATTTACAGCTAGAATTCACCAAGTCAAGTATTTCATATATATATATATATATATATATATATATATATATATATATAAGAAATACTTGACTTTCAGTGAATTCTAGCTATATATATATATATATATTTATTTTATTATATATATATATATATATATATATATATATATATATATATATATATATATATATATATATATATATATATATATATATATATATATATATAAATAAGAGAAATACTTGAATTTCAGTGTTCATTTACTTACACATATGCACACAAATAACACTCATCTACTCATTGTTGAGTTAAGGGTTGAATTGTCCATCCTTGTTCTATTCTCTGTCACTCTTTTTCTAACCATGCTGAACACCCTCTCTGATGATGCATTCTGCTTCGTCTCCTTGTTGTGTGGGCAGTTGTGCACTTCACTCTCTAAAAGCCCTAGATGTTATTGTCATATATGCATGCACAGTAGATGGCAGTATTGTCCTGTTTAAGAGTGTCACAACATTGCTGTTTACGGCAGACAAACTGCTTTACGGTAGACGAAAACGTGACTGCTGTTGTGTGTTGTTACCGCGCTTGGAGGACGTTAATGAAACTGCCTAACAATAAACCCACATAAGAAACCAAGAACTTGCCCTCGATCATTCTACAGTTATAACGTGATTGGGCAGGCACGCTGTTTATATTGTGGGAAAGCGGACGTGAAAACAGGCTGTCGACACGTCACTCAGGTCCGCCTGAATTCCGGGAGATTTTCGGGAGAAAATTTGTCCCGGGAGATTTTCGGGAGAGGCGCTGAATTTCGGGAGTCTCCCGGAAAATCCGGGAGGGTTGGCAAGTATGAAGTAAACAAAAACAGAATGCTGGACGACAGCAAAGACTTACTATGGAGCAAAGATGGCGTCCACAATGTACATCCGAACATGACATGACAATCAACAATGTCCCCACAAAGAAGGATAAAAACAACTGAAATAGTCTTGATTGCTCAAACAAAGTAGATGCGGGAAATATCGCTCAAAGGAAGACATGAAACTGCTATAGGAAAATACCAAAAAAAGAGAAAAAGCCACCAAAATAGGAGCGCAAGACAAGAACTAAAACAGTACACACAGGAAAACAAAAAAACTCAAAACAAGTCATGATGTGATGTGACAGGTCGTGACAGTACACCTACTTTGAGACAAGAGCTATATTGATCCATGCTCGGTTATGCTTTAAAGTCATATCCAACAATTACGACGACGACTTTTTACTGTCAACTGAGTTTAATTTCTTAATGATTTCTCCGGATTTTTTTCAAAGCAACAAATGTGCCTTGGCTCAAAAAAGGTTGAAAAACACTGCGCTATGCGATGTTTAATCTTCGTTTGCATTCCTTTTAATTAAAATGTGTAAACATAGTTTTATTTTGGTGTTGGAAAGCTGTTTTTATTTTGACTAATGCAAAAAGGAAGGACACACAGAAATGTGGGCTCATACATGGCTGGCCTCAGTAAATCATGGCTGTGTTACAGGATTAGTATTTAATGATGCAATTCAAACCTCAGTAGTGGCGAACACGTTCATAAATAAAGGCATTTTTAAAAAGGGTTAGCAAGGCTAAATGTGAGAGTTTACATCGCTGATCCAGGACCAGCTGCTCCAAGTCATGATGATACCCAAAGCAAGGCAGCACACATCTAAACAGATTGTCGAAAAATGGACAAACAACACAAAAAGAAAACAATCCTGATGAATTTAAATTCAAGTCGGAGTTGAATCTGTGAAAAAGAAGCGGTCTTTGCGTGCGGTGGAGCAGCTTTTCCCCCTCAAGTTCTTTCTGGTCAGCTCATATTCTGTCATCTCCAACTGGACCCGCGGCCGACATGTGTCAGGATTCCTTTGAGCTCCATTTCAATCACTCGCTCCGACTGTCACGATATCTGACTGTCGCGCACCTTCCAATTTCCACGGCAAAGGAAATGATGCTACATTTTGTCACGGTTATGCTTTATTAACCCAGTGGGAGAATAATAAAGTGACCGGAAATATGTATATAAGTTGCTGAGGTGACTATGGTTTTACTTTATTTTAATCATGCATGTGAGGTCACACTGTGGTACATTACGTAACTACTATTTCACACTTCGACACGTCCGAAAAGCAGTAGGAAGAAGCAGAGCTTGTTTAATCCGAGCCTTTTTCAGTTTCACAGCAATTACTAACACTTTTGTTCAATTCCTGTGTTCAATCGGTACAATAAATAGATGCATTGACTAAGAATGTTCTGATAATTCTTGTGTGCTGCCGATTCTGATAACATCATCCAAGTGTGGGATCGGCACTGTATCAACTGTATTATTTATACTTAATTTATGGTGAATGCTATTAACAGCTTAACTATCAACAATAATAACTATTTCCTTATTCTCTTTCATCACATACAAATGTTTGATCAAAACAAAGTCAATAGTACACAATAACTAAACAAAAGCAACAACTACAAAACCCAAAACCAGTGAAGTTGGCACATTATGTATCTCATAAATAAAAACAGAATACAATGATTTGCAAATCCTTTTCAACCTATATTCAGTTGAATAGACTGCAAACCCAAATACTTAACGTTCGAACTGAAAAACGTTGTTATTTTTTGCAAATATTATCTCATTGGGAATTCGATGCCTGCAACATGTTTCAAAAAAAGCTGGCACAAGTGGCAAAAAAGACTGAGAAAGTTGAGGAATGCTCATCAAACAATTATTTGAAACATCCCACATGTGAACTGGCTAATTGGGAACAGGTGGGTGCCATGATTGGGTATACAAGCAGCTTCTATGAAACAAGGATGGGGCAAGGGTCACCACTTTGTGACCAAATACGTGAGCAAATCGTCAAACAGTTTAAGAACACCATTTCTCAACAAGCTATTGCAAGGAATTTAGGGATTTCACCATATACGGTCTGCAATATCATCAAAAGGTTCAAATAATCTGGAGAAATCACTGCATGTAAGCGGCAAAGATGAAAATCAACATTGAATGCCCGTGACCTTCGATCCCTCAGGCGGTACTGCATCAAAAAGCGACATCAGTGTGTAAAGGATATCACCATGTGGACTTAGGAACACTTCAGAAAACTCTACTATACAAAGCCAAAGCCATTAATCAACAACACCCAGAAACGCCGCCGGCTTCGCTGGGCCCGACCTCATCTGAGATGGACTGATGCAAAGTGGAAAAGTGTTCTGTGGTTTGACGAGTCCACATTTCAAATTATTTTTGGAAACTGTGGACGTCGTGACCAAAGAGGAAAAGTACCATCCAGATTGTTAGAGGCACACAGTTCAAAAGCCAGCATCTGTGATGGTATGGGGGTGTATTAGTGCCCAAGGCAGGGGTAACTTACACATCTTTGAAGGCACCATTAATGCTGAAAGGTACGTACAGGTTTTGGAGCAACACATGTTGCCATCCAAGTAACGTCTTTTTAATGGACGCCCCTGCTTATTTCAGCAAGACAATGCCAAGCCACATTCTGCACGTGTTACAACAGCGTGGCTTCATAGTAAAATAGTGCAGGTACTAGACTGGCCTGCCTGAAGTCCAGACCTGTCTCCCATTGAAAATGTGTGGCGCAATATGACGCCTAAAATACCACAACGGAGACCCCGGACTGTTGAACAAATTAAGCTGTTCATCAAGCAAGAATGGGAAAGAATTCCACCTGAAAAGCTTCCAAAATTGGTCTCCTCAGTTCCCAAAGGTTTACTGAGTGTTGTTAACAGGCAAGGCCATGTAACACAGTGGTAAAAATGCCCCTGTGCCAACTTTTTTGCAATGTGTTGCTGCCATTAAATTCTAAGTTAATGATTATTTGCGGAAAAAAAAAAGATGTTTCTCAGTTCGAACAATAAATATCTTATCTTTGCAGTCCATTCAATTAAATATACGTTGAAAAGGATTTGCAAATCATTGTATTCTGTTTTTATTTACGCTTTACACAATGTGCCAACTTCACTGGTTTTGGGTTTTGTACTTTATACTACTTTTAGAAATACTTGGTTTTTTTTATCTCAAAGTCCTCTTGAGTCCAAAGACGTATTCCCTGCGATTGTAAACAACTGTGTTTGACAAATTATTTAAAATAAGTAATTAATTATAGCTACTTGTTACTTTCCCCACCAAAAAACTGAATTACTCTTTAATGAATGTTTTGGCAAATGACGGCAGCTTTGTTGAAACATTTCACTGAATTGTTGTTCATTATTCCCCCGTGGTAGTGGTATGAGTGTGTGTGTCCTTACATGTTGTTTGCTGTGTGATGTTGCCTCTTCCTATTTGACATTGAGTGCGATGGCGGTTGTTGCTCGCACTAATAAAATAATAAAAAGGGATTTCCATCATTAAACTTGTTGTGCCTCTGACGCTGTCTTGGTGACATGCCACCACATTAAAAGAAGCGTTATGTATTTAATTAGTAATTACTAATCTAATTGGTAATTAATTAGAAAACTCGCTTCGAGCAAAAGTAACGGCGCTATTCCTAACGCTTATAAACCACAGCAAATTGTATTTTGGAAAAGGAAAATATTGATCTAACCACTATATGTAGTATCACATTCTGATACTACACATAAGGCCTGATTTACTCGGATCGAAATACCACATACAAATAACAATCGATAATAGAACCGATAAGTAACCAGATCGTTAAGCAGATTGGAAATCGGAACAGGAAAAATCTGATCAATTCCCATCCCTACACTAAACAGATGTTTCTAATATTCTGCAAACCTTATTTAGCTGCATGAGAAGGTCCGCTTTAGCAATTTTACAAATACAACGTTGCATTGATGGAGACACTTGTAATGTGTTCATATTTGTGAAAAACTACAAACGTAGTAGACATGACTTTTCCTGGGAATCATGATAGTCGATTCAGGATTCACGCAATAACAGCGTTTGACTACTTTATTAAAAGAAATAAAAATAAAAAATTTGGACAAATGTTTATATTGTATTGTTACTTCTTTTTTTTGTCACAATGAACTTGAGTTGATACCTCGCTAAGGAACAAGAGACCTTACTATTCATATGGTTCACATTTCATCACTGAGGGGCTTCCTGGAGGGAAGACATCAAAAGAGGACAATGCCTTCATGTTGAACCAAACACCCCCGCCCCCTCCTCCAACCCCCGTCCGACTCTATGCAGTTGCTTTGTTTGCGAGTCAAGAGAACGAGTGGGAAATGCACGTGGGCGCAGAGCTGTGCACAAGAATAACAGTGCAGAGGGAAAGCAATTTTGTAATTAAACATTCCAGTTATAGCAGCACATTCTTGTTACCGACTGGTTACGGTTGTTATGGTTATTGCTTACTTTAGACCACACCGTCAGAGATCTATTTAACAATTTGTTTTGTTATTGCAGCGGTGTGCAATTTGCATGGCTGCCTGCTGGAAGCTGTTGCAAACATTTTGGTAACCTTATCCGGCTCCTTTAGAGAGTAGTTGGTTCTCGTCGTATGAGTCTCACTTATGGGGAATTATCCCGAACAAGCCCCCACTTATTTTACGAGGAGTTGCTGAGGTGTAGCATAATATACAGAGGTTTATGCTTTTACAACTCAAAACAGCATGAAAAAAACAAACAAAAAACTACTATACTACTATAAAATAAAGAAACTAACCTATCATGAGGACAAAGACAGCTCTTCTCTGCACTAAAATAAAAAGTAAATACCAAGATGTAAGTACCAAACATTTTGAGCTAGGCGTGGATAGGTGTGGCCAGATGGGTGCAGATTAGTGTTGTCCCGATACCAATATTTTGGCACCGGTGCCAAAATGTATTTCGAGTACTTTTCGATACTTTTCTAAATAAAAGGGACCCCAAAAAATGGTATTATTGGCTATATTTTAACAAAAAAATTTACGGTACATAAGACTTCTAATTTAGTATAAATAATGCCATTTGTTGTGGTCCCTGTTATTTAGAAAAGTATCGAAAAGTATCAAAATGCATTTTGGTACCGGTACCAAAAGAATATATATATATATATATATATATATATATATATATATATATATATATTAGAGATGTCTGGCGATATTATCGGCCGATAAATGCGTTAAAATGTAATATCAGAAATTATCGGTATCGTTTTTTTCATTATCGGTATCGGGTTTTTTTGGGTTTTTTTTTTTCTATTAAATCAACATAAAAAACACAAGATACACTTACAATTAGTGCACCAACCCAAAAAACCTTCCTCCCCCATTAACACTCATTCACACTAATTCACACAAAAGGGTTGTTTCTTTCTGTTATTAATATTCTGGTTCCTACATTATATATCAATATATATCAATACAGTCTGCAAGGGATACAGTCCGTAAGCACACATGATTGTGCGTGCTGCTGGTCTACTAATAGTACTAATCTTTAACAGTTAATTATGCTAATTTTCATTAATTACTAGTTTCAATGTAACTGTTTTTATATTGTTTTGCTTTCGTTTTTATTCAACATAATGTTTTTAATTTATTTATCTTATTTAATTTTTATTAATTTAAGTACCTTATCTTCACCATACCTGGTTGTCCAAATTAGGCATAACAATGTGTTAATTCCACGACTGTATATATCGGTTGATATCGGTATCGGTTGATATCGGTATCGGTAATTAAAGAGTTGGACAATATCAGAATATCGGATATCGGCAAAAAGCCATTATCGGACATCCCTAATATATATATATATATATATATATATATATATATATATATATATATATATATATATATATATATATATATATATATATATATATATATATATATATAATGACAGTTATGTCAGCTGGTGTGTAAAAAATTACAATACTTACAGTATAAAAACTTTGTAGGACCCAACAAAAGACAAGATCGGCACAATCAGCTTGATGGCGAAACTACTTCCTGACCATGGCAACACAACTATGGCAAACTGAAATGAATGCATACAACAGATCAGTGTTCAATTTGAAATAAAACAATACTACATGTTAATATTGAACGCATCAACATTTATTACAACATGAACACACACAAAAGTACCAGAAATGTACATTGTGGTATGTATTCAGAGGTTCCGCATGGGTTAAAATGTGAAAGGTACCTATACCTAACGATACACTTACGCAATCTATCTTTTGTTTGCATTCACGTGGCGTTAATATTCTCAGGGCAATTTCACGTGATGTACTTTCCTGTGGCTCACTCGTGATTTCAGCAGATATCAAGCTGCCTTTCAATTTCTTACCCCACCTGCTTATTAATTCCGGCTTTACTGGGTGGCTGATGAAAGGACAACAATGCGACTGATGTGTTGAACAACATAATTAAAATGGGCCACCCAGGCCGCACGAATGACACAGAACATGTATTTATGTTACACAACTTGTATTTATGTTACAATATTAGAACCAGTGTACGAATTCACCACGTGTCGGGATTTTTCGAGCAAGATACTTGCATATCTCTCAAGTAAATATGCTCTAAGACACAGGTGTCAAACTCAAAGCCCTGGGGCCAGCTCTGGCCCGCCACATCACTCTATTTGGCCTGGAAATTTTTTTTTGTTTGTTTTTAGAGAGAGTATAATATATATATTTTTTTAATTTACTAAATGCATTCATTCTTTCAATTTTGACAGAAAAAAATGCATACAGTCGTGGTCAAAAGTTTACATACACCTGTAAAGAACATAATGTCATGGCTGTCTTGAGTTTCCAATAATTTCTACAACTCTTATTTTTTTGTGATAGAGTGATTGGAGCACATACTTGTTGGTCACAAAAAACATTCATGAAGTTTGGTTCTTTTATGAATTTATTATGGGTAGACTGAAAATGTGACCAAATCTGCTGGGTCAAAAGTATACATACAGCAATGTTAATATTTGGTTACATGTCCCTTGGCAAGTTTCACTGCAATAAGGCGCTTTTGGTAGCCATCCACAAGCTTCTGGCAAGCTTCTAGTTGAATTTTTGACCACTACTCTTGAAAAAATTGGTGTAGTTCAGCTAAATTTGTTGGTTTTCTGACATGGACTTGTTTCTTCAGCATTGTCCACACGTTTAAGTCAGGACTTTGGGAAAGCCATTCTAAAACCTTTATTTTAGCCTGATTTAGCCATTCCTTTACCACTTTTGACATGTGTTTGGGGTCATTGTTATGTTGAAACACCCAACTGCGCCCAAGACCCAACCTCCGGGCTGATGATTTGAGGTTGTCCTGAGTAATCCTCCTTTTTCATTGTCCCATTTAGTCTCTGTAAAGCACCAGTTCCATTGGCAGCAAAACAGGCCCAGAGTGAAATACTATCACCACCATGCTTGACGGTAGGAATGGAGTTCCTGGGATTAAAGGCCTCACCTTTTCTCCTCCAAACATATTGCTGTGTATTGTGGCCAAACAGCTATTTTTTTTTTCTTCTGACCACAGAACTTTTCTTCCAGAAAGTCTTATCTTATCTTTGTCCATGTGATGTTTTTATTTTATTTTTATTTTTTTTACTAAATGCATTTGTTCTTTCAATTTTGACAGAAAAAATGCATGTTTTAAACTTTAATATTATCTGTAATAATAAAACTTATATTATTAAATATTGTGTTGCAAAACAATTTTTCTGAGATAAAAGCAAATAGTTAAATATCTGCTTGTCACCTTTATTTATGATTTTAAAGCAAGTTATACATTTAAAAAAATCTAATAATCAAATGCATATGCATTTTGATTAATCATGATTAATCACAGGTTATTACCCGCATGCATGATGTAAATTAATTTGGAAAAAAGCGGCCCTTTGGAAGCAGCCATTACAGCGATGTGGCCCCCAATTAAAATTAATTGGACACCCCTGCTCTGTGGCCTGGAAACTGTTGGGTCAAATGTATCTGCAAGGTTTCTTAAATTAGCAGAAACAGATAGAAAGGTGGCTCTAATTAATACATCATTTAGTATGCTTTGTAGATTAAGAAATGTATGAATGCTAAATCGGGGCCCAAAACAATATTTCATGTTGAGCCCCCCCTCATTATTAATTTTTTTCCACATTTCTTATTAATGTGAAACTCTTTTTTTTTTTTTTTTTTTTTACTTTTTTCATTAAACTTGAATTTAATGTATGCATATTTTGTACAAAAAAAATAATTAATGGGAAATTAATAGTTACATTTTTATTCTTTTATTTGTTTTAAGCAATTGTTTCATGGCATTCGAACATCCCAGTGAGGGCAGAACTTGTACAGTAAGTGATTGTTTTATCATGTTTGAAGTGTATATATCTTGTTTATCACTTAGCGATACTGCTACATGATGCTCAGTGGTTGACTAAAGATGCGTCTGTTTGGCACACGGCTTCTAAAACGAGTAGCTCATCCTCCGTGTTTTTAGGCTTAAAAATATAAGGTTCCAGATCCCGAAGTAATCTTTTGAATGTGCCTGTTACTACATTACATGTGTACTTACAGCATGCATATGAAAAGATGATGGATGTTTTTGGATGTTTTGTTCGAGCGCATTGTTAGCTGACTTTTGCTAGCATTTTATTACGAGTTAGAATGCATAAACAAAGAAAAACATACGTGTGCTTGTCTCACATAAGGATTGTGGATGGACAAAATTCCAAAGAAAGTGCAGTTCCCCTTTAAAGTAGCAGTAGAGTGGAAACATGTGTTGCCTCTATATTGAAGCTATCATCATATATTTAAGTTAAGTTAAAGTTAAAGTACCAATGATTGTCACACACACACTCGGTGTGGTGAAATTTGTCCTCTGCATTTGACCACCCCCTTGTTCATCCCCTGGGAGGTGAAGGGAGCAGTGAGCAGCAGCGGTGGCCGCGATCGGGAATCATTTTTTGGTGATTTAATATTTCTGATTTATGACACCAAAAGACTCCCAACATTTGCAAATAAATTGATATGATCACAATAGTATCAATCTCACGGAGATTCCTGAGTCATTTTGAGAGTTAATGAGCAAGCCAGTCATGTGATCCGTGACGTCGCTTTGGGAAACCACAGATCCCTTCCCCTTCAACAACAATGCTAATCAAGCAGACTTTGTGAGAGCCAACAATGATTACTTTGGGAAAAATATGATCCACCACTATATATTTTTGAGCCCGAATACAAGGAAGATGAGTAATAAGTTTTAGAAGTCGAGGGTGACACGGATGTAGCTTTATTGAATCACTGTATAGCATTAGCAGCATTGCTTGATGATAAACATACAAACTAACCCTAATAAAACAAACACTTACTGTAATATTTCTACTCTTGTTGGGATGTCGACCGACGGGACGCTCACATAACCCCATTTAGATGAAGATTCAGTCACAATCCTCATCTCGGGAGATGTGAAAGTGGACCAGCCTGCCGGTCCATGACCACATTTGTCTTCTACCAGGTGAGAGATGCATGAATTATAATCTGGAATTTACTTTTAGCAAGTTTGAGACGAAGCAGAAGCAGTGGTCAGTTTATTGTGTCAACAAAAGCAGCGTAAGCTAGCATTAGCTCACTGCTATCAACGCGCCGCTAAAATAGTCCGTCTGCATTAGCGCTTATAATAACAATATCACTCATATTTGGTTACATTTCAGGTCACGACATGTAAATGGAGTATTGTTGGCAGTTTCTGGATGTTTTTATAGAGAGTATAATGAGCGCAATAGAGGATCCTCAAACTGTTGACTCAATTGTTAGCTATTTATTTACGATTTCGAATGCATAAAAAAAGCCAAACATATGTGTTCTTGTCTTACATAAGGATCGTGAATGATCAACAAAACATCTCCTTCCAATTTTTGCGTATTTCCAGTATGACTTATCTAATAACATGGTGCAGAAGTGTCGCTCTCATGACGTCATCCGATGCCGAATCTACTGAAATTGAGACAATCAGAGCAAGCTATTCAAAATGGCCGATTGAGTATGTGGCATGTTGTAATGTTTTGACGGTATTTTCACATAATTTGCGGTTTGTAAATACAATTGGATATGGTTGAATGCACAGGTTCTTAAAGGCCTACTGAAATGCGATTTTCTTATTTAAACGGGGATAGCAGGTCCATTCTATGTGTCATACTTGATCATTTCGCCATATTGCCATATTTTTGCTGAAAGGATTTAGTAGAGAACATTGACGATAAAGTTTGCAACTTTTGGTCGCTGATAAAAAAGCCATGCCTGTACCGGAAGTAGCAGACGAGTAGCGTGACGTCACAGGTTGTGGAGCTCCTCACATCTGCACATTGTTTACAATCATGGCCACCAGCAGCGAGAGCGATTCGGACCCAGAAAGCGACGATTTCCCCATTAATTTGAGCGAGGATAAAAGATTTGTGGATGAGGAAAGTGAGAGTGAAGGACTAGAGGGCAGTGGGAGCGATTCAGATAGGGAAGATGCTGTGAGAGGCGGGTGGGACCTGATATTCAGCTAGGAATGACTAAAACAGTAAATAAACACAAGACATATATATACTCTATTAGCCACAACACAACCAGACTTATATTTAATATGCCACAAATTAATCCCGCATAACAAACACCTCCCCCCTCCCGTCCATTTAACCCGCCAATACAACTCAAACACCTGCACAACACACTCAATCCCACAGCCCAAAGCACCGTTCACCTCCCCAAAGTTCATACAGCACATATATTTCCCCAAAGTCCCCAAAGTTACGTACGTGACGTGCACATAGCGGCACGCACGTACGGGCAAGCAATCAAATGTTTGGAGGCCACAGCTGCATGCGTACTCACGGTACCGCGTCTGCGTATCCAACTCAAAGTTCTCCTGGTAAGAGTCTTTGTTGTCCCAGTTCTCCACAGACCAATGGTAAAGCTTGACTGTCATCTTTCGGGAATGTAAACAATGAAACACCGGCTGTGTTATCCGGCACAACAGTCAGGGGGTGCATTCTACGGCGGGTGTGCGTTATCCGGCACAACACTTGCCGCAATACACCGCTTCCCACCTACAGCTTTCTTCTTTGCTGTCTCCATTGTTCATTGAACAAATTGCAAAAGATTCACCAACACAGATGTCCAGAATACTGTGGAATTTTGCGATGAAAACAGACGACTTAATAGCTGGCCACCATGCTGTCCCAAAATGTCCTCTACAATCCGTGACGTCACGCACTGACGTCATCATACCGAGACGTTTTCAGCAGGATATTTCGCGCAAAATTTAAAATTGCACTTTAGTAAGCTAACCTGGCCATATTAGCATGTGTTGCAATGTTAAGATTTCATCATTGATATATAAACTATCAGACTGCGTGGTCGGTAGTAGCGGGTTTCAGTAGGCCTTTAAACTTTCTGACCTCTGGGCCCAATTTTTCAAATATTAACACTGTAATAGTAATCTTATTCTTGATTTTAGTCGTTTTCAATACTTATATCTAACCTACTTAGTGTTTACCAGGATAAACCCTGTCAAATGATATGAACCATGAAACCAAAAGAAGGTACTCATAAAAACGGATGAACAATTCAAATAAATCAATAAAATTAATACATTCTAACTAAATTAATAGTAATGTGTTCTTTTAATAAATTGTCAAAAATTTAGTACAAATGAAATTACAACTTCACCACTTAGGTCGTAATTTTTTGCGCTTGAACTTTTGCTCGAGCTCCAGACTTCTTCTGTTTGTTTGATATCGTTATTACTGCCACAAGTGGTGGATACGTGTATTACAAGTGAGTACTTGTAAAAAACAAAAAAACAAGTGAGTACGGACCACAGCTGAAAAACAGATATTTCTGGGCGGCCCTCTAAGAGGCGCCCTGAGCCTGACAATGGTTAAAGAAACGCGGGTTTATTGGATACAATGGAACACAATCAAGCATATAAAGTCAACTTGTTTTTCCACTCTACTGCTACTTTAAGAGCTCCGTCAAGTTGTGGTATTACTAGAAAAGTCCGATAATATCGGCCTGCCAATATTATCGGCCGATAAATGCTTTAACATGTAATATCGGAAATTATTGGTATCGTTTTTTAAATTATCGGTATCGTTGTTTTTTTTTAATTAAATCAACATAAAAAACACAAGATGCACTTACAATTAGTGCACCAACCCAAAAAACCTCCCTCCCCTATTTACACTCATTCACACTCATTCACACAAAAGGGTTGTTTCTTTCTGTTATTAATATTCTGGTTCCTACATTATATATCAATATATATCAATACAGTCTGCAAGGGATACAGTCCGTAAGCACACATGATTGTGCGTGCTGCTGGTCCACTAATAGTACTAACCTTTAACAGTTAATTTTATTAATTTTCATTAATTACTAGGTTCTATGTAACTGTTTTTATATTGTTTTACTTTATTTTTTATTGAAGAAAATGTTTTAAATTTATTTATCTTATTTTATTTTATTTATTTTGTTTTGTTTATTTTTATTTATTTTGGGGATGGCGTGGCGCAGTGGAAGAGTGGCCGTGCGCAACCCGAGGGTCCCTGGTTCAATCCCCACCTAGTCCCAACCTCGTCATGTCCGTTGTGTCCTGAGCAAGACACTTCACCCTTGCTCCTGATGGGTGCTGGTTAGCGCCTTGCATGGCAGCTCCCTCCATCAGTGTGTGAATGTGTGCGTGAATGGGTAAATGTGGAAGTAGTGTCAAAGCGCTTTGAGTACCTTGAAGGTAGAAAAGCGCTATACAAGTACAACCCATTTATCATTTATTTATTTATTTTTAAAACAAAGGACTTTATCTTCACCATACCTGGTTGTCCAAATTAGGCGTAATAATGTGTTAATTCCACGACTGTACATATCGGTATCGGTTGATATAGGTATCGGTTATTAAGAGTTGGACAATATCGGAATATCGGCAAAAAGTCATAATTGGACATCCCTAGGTATTACTATACATCTGTTTACCACCCAGCACTAGAATATCTGTATACTTTTGTCATTGTATTGTTATCAGTGACAGAGCAGGAAAGGGCTAGATACAAACTTTGTATGAAGCGCCCTGCTACATACCTTCTTACAATTCAGAAACATCCTTCTTTTTGGATAAAATACTGCATGACACATATTTGGAACTTAAATGTGAGGTTAACGGACCTCACTGACACCTCATGCGAGCCAACAAGTGGTCTGACATCGGGGGTCACGACTGAAGAAGCGGGTCACAGCGGTGCTGGTGGGGCATCGTTGATGAGTAGTGCCTCAGTGTGAAGGCTGCTGGATGGTGTGATGGAAGTCAAGCGTGGGGGACTTTCTCATCAGTGCGAACCCCGCTGAGACGCAGCTGGCTGGTGTGCAGGGCACTTGAAGCTGAGGATGAAACGGGCCACACTATAAAGGCTGACACACACACACACACACACTCACACAAAAAGTCTCCGTAGCTAATTAATTTCGAAATAGAAGGTTTGGCGGCGTAGAGCTGCCAGCGTGACACCGCAGAATCAGAAGTTAAACAATTAGATTCCCCGACCTTCGGCTGGCGTTTGTTAACTTTCTGAAATAACTCTCTGAAGGAATAAACAATTGGTAGCATAAATCAATATGACCTCTTGACTTAAAGCAATTTAGCATTCAGTGGAAATAATTAGCAGATTATAATCAAATACAATTGTATTGAAATGATAAGAACACAATAATAAACGTATTGTCCTTGTATTTTACATCATGGAACAAAAATACATCCTAGTACATTATATTGCATTCTGAATGTATTGAAACTAAATTTAATGAATATATATATATATATATATATATATATATATATATATATATATATATATATATATATATATATATATATATATATATATATATATTTTTTTTTTTTTTTTTTTTTTTTTTTTTTAAGGACAATAAGTAGACAACATTTTAACTTTAAAATTTGACTATTTTCATTATATGGTACTTTATAGATACATTATATAATATATTATAATTCAATCGGTACTACCTGGTACCGATTCACGTAAAAATGAACCATATTTGGATACCTTTTATTCAGTGCCGCACCTGGTTAAATTAGGCCCTGAGAAAATTTTTATTTGGAGACCCCATCCCCATTTTAACATACCCCCTATTGGAAAAGTCACTTGAATTTGATTTGGTGTTTTTGTTGGACTTTATTTATTTATTTATTTTTATTAATTATCTTTTTATTTGTTTATTACTGTTGTTTTTTTATTTATTATATTATTTTTTTCTTACAAATGTTAATATTTTATTTAAGAACCTATCTTGCCTTGAATTGTGTAGGTGAAGTTTTTTTTTTTTTTTTATGTTTTTTTTGTACCCAAAATAAATACTCAAAAAATATAAACGTAAAATACATATAAATTAATTATAGATGTGAATACAAATTGTTAAAAAAACAAATTCTGCAAAAAAAAAAATAAAAACATGCTAACCATTCATTTTATTTGCCGGTAAAATTGATGTGACTTGTATAATCCAGCAGATGGTGAATAACCAATATGAAACACCAACACAGTATCAGTGCAGTGTCAATACAGGTAGCGAGTGTTCCTTACACTCACTGAGGCATCATTTACCCTCCACTGCCATTTGACTTGAATTGAATTTGTTGTTTTTGTTGGACTTTCATTTATTTTGTTTTTAATTATAGTATTATTTGTTTTACTAGTATTGTTTTTTTTTGTTTTTTTATTATTATTTTAGTTTTTTTTACAAATGTTGATGTTGTATTTAAGAACCTATCTTGCCTTGAATTGTGCAGGTGAAGGGTATTTTAGATTTTTTTTGTGCCCAAAATAAATACTGAAATACCTAATTATGAATATAAATTAAATTTAAATATAAATGTAAATATAAAATGTTCAATACTTATTTATTTTCTGCAAAAACATATTTATTTTGTCTAACTATTAATTTTATTTGCCGGTAAAAATAATATGACTTGTATAACCCAGCAGATGGTGAATTACCAATATGAAACACCAGTGCAGTGTCAATACAGGTAGTGAGTGTGCCTTACAGTCACTGAGGCATCATTTACCCATCACTGCCCATTGACGTAAATTTGAATTTAATTTGTTGTTTTTGTTGGACTTTCATTATTTATTTATTTTTATTATATGTTTATTTGTTTTACTACTACTGTTTTTGTTTTGTTTTTTGTTTTTACAAATTAAGTTGTATTTAAGAACCTTGAATGGTGTAGGTGAAAGGTATTTTAGATTTTTTTTGTGTGCCCAAAATAAAAACTAAAATAACTAAACATCACTTAAATATAAATATAAATATAAATTGTACAATACTTGTTTTTCTTGTCTGCAAAAACACATTACCTATTTATTTTATTTGCCGGTTAAAAATTATATGACTTGTATAACCAAGCAGATGGCGAATGACCATTATGAAACACCAACACAGTATCAGTGCAGTGTCAATACAGGTAGTGAGTGTGCCTTTCACTCACTGAGGCATCATTTACGCATCACTGCCATTTGAGTTCAACTTTAATTTAATTTGGTGTTATTGTTGGACTTTCAAAAGTTTAAAATTTTTTTTTTATATATTTTAATTTGTTTAAATACTTTTTTTTGTTTGTTTTTTTGTGTTTTTTGTGTTGTTTTTTTTTTTTCACAAATGATGATGTTTAAGAATTTTGTCTTGAATTGTGTAGTTGAAGGTTGTTTTTTTTTGTGCCCAAAATAAATATTCAAATAACTAAAATTAAATATAAATAAAAATATTAATATGAATATACATTTTTCAATACTTGTTTTTCCTTTTCTGCAAAAACATATTTGCTAACTATTTATTTTAAATGATATGACTTGCATAACCCAGCAGATGGCGAATGACCAATATGAAACACCAACACAGTATCATTGCAGTGTCAATACAGGTAGTGAGTGTGCCTTACACTCACCAAGGCGTCATTCACCCATCACTACAGGACAGTATTAGTGCCAATTCCACGCAATGCCTTCTAGTAGAGTCCCCTGCAGGATTTACTTCCATCCGCTATGCAGACCGAGTGGATGCATTCGTCGCATTGTTTGCAAAAATGCTCCTTTGGGTGCATTTGTGCAAGTAATTGTCCACATCTTGCTGAGTGGAAGGACTAAGATCACAGCGCGAGCCCTTATCAGGTACAGAATATCACACTGAATCTAATTCTGACCCGAAGGTGTCCGCCTGAGTCTGTCAGGGCCAATCTGGATTACAGCGGGGGCATGGGGGTAAACAAGCCCTGCTGGAGAATGATGCTGCAGCCCTGCCGGCTGCATTGGGCATCTCTCCGAGGGCAGTCGCAGCTTGTCCTCCCTTTCTCTACCAAGCTACACGCCAAAGCTGTCACGGCAAATAATGCGTCCTGCTTGAAAAAAATTAAAAAAATAATAAGGATTATGCAGTAATAGCCAGATCATCCCAGATTACGATGCATATGCATATTTGTATTCACTGGGTATTTGTCGGGCATTCTCGACAAGCTTGTTTCTTTTACCTGAAATGAATTAATATCACAGGTCGGCCTACTCATGCATCCAAGCATGCACGGTATTCCCGTCTAGAGGGACGACTGAAGGCAGGGGTCAACTCCAGCGCAGCACCTGCAGGTTAAACGTTTCGCTTCAAGTGCGCATCGGCAGCCGCTAAAAACACCTTGCGGCTCTTCAACTCCCTCCGAGAGCGGAGCATCTGCGTTTGGCAACAAGCTCCTGACCTTTACATGGCTCACATGGCTGGATAGCCCCTGTCAATAGCTGTGAGACACATATTTTCCAGGTTGACTGAGCCAGATGTTTGGACAAAAGTATTGGGACACCAGGGTACGACAACTTCCACTCTGTTGGAGAAACTTTTGACACGACTCTTGAGTGTCCATCATTTTCCTGTATCGATATTGATATTCATCCGATATCAGCAAAAGAGCAAGTATCGCCTTGTACAGTGTCTAAAAATCTACAATATAAGCGCTGCGATACAAGCTTCTGCAAATAAGCACACACGGTTGGTATTTTCTTTCTATTTCAGTCAAGAAAAGGCTAACATGGTAGGTTGACTGTGGAGCAGACGCTGGCGCTGGCCATGGTGCTGAAGCAGGCGCTGCTGACACCTGGACCAGTCTGGGTACTGGTGTTGACACAAGGACCAGTCTGGGTGCTGGTGTTGACACCTGGACCAGTCTGGGTACTGGTGTTGACACGAGGACCAGTCTGGTTGCTGGTGTTGACACGAGGACCAGTCTGGGTGTTGGTGTGGACATGGGAACCAGTCTGGGTGCTGGTACTGGTATGGGAACCAGTCTGGGTGCTGGTACTGGCTCGGGGACCAGTCTGGGTGCTGGTACTGGCTCGGGGACCAGTCTAGGAGCGGGTGCTGGCTCGGGGACCAGCTTTGGAGCGAGTGCTGGCTCGGGACCAGCCTTGGAGCGGGTGCTGGCTCGGGGACCAGCCTTGTTGGTGGGTGCGGCCAGTCAAACCGAACAAAAAAAAAATCAAAGGCGGAGGGAAAAGCAAAAGACATTGTGAGCAGGGCCAAAGTCACTGGGAGTGGGGGCTCGAGTCACTGGGGGCGGGGCTGAGGAAACTGTGCCGTCTGGTCCCTGATAATTTGGCCAGAACGTACTGTTATGTACTGGCAGAAGTAGACGGCACAGACAACAAGGGTGTGGTACTAACTTTAGAGTTATATATATATATATATATATATATATATATATGCCCAAAGATTCACAGCCCGAGTCATAAGTGTCCTTAATTGAACAATATTGCAGTAAAACATCACATTTGTCAATATAAACAAGTATCAAATAATTATAGTTACATATTACTTACACATACAAAGTCCCCAAGGCAGAAACATATTAGAAAAGATCGAGTAAGAAACGTGTCCGCATCATTCAACTTCCTGTGTAATGAGCTTAAATCTGACTTGCTATAGGCTACTAGCAGCTACACAACAGCCAAGCATACAATAGCACACAAGCTAGAAATATGTAATATGTGGGGGTGTCAAAGAAAAAAAAAGATTTTCAGATGAATATCGCTTAAAAAAAAATCTAAAATATTTTCTATTTTTTCTTTTTTTTCTCTCAATATGTCCTGTCCAGGACTTCAGACTTTATACTGCAACATACTTTAGAAAAGAGAAGTGTTGGATACTTCTTTTTTTGCCTTAATTGTATTTGACTTTATTAAATGTGTGGGTAGAATTGTATTTTCTTTGAATTAATACAGAACTTGATCAGCGTTGTTTAACTATGTTTATGAAGAAACATAGTTAACCATAGAACTGGCATCCAATGTTATTAAAAAAATTATCGATTCTGAATCGAGGATCGTTTTGGATCGATAATCGATTCTGAATCGAATCGTGTGGTGCCCAAAGATTCACAAGTGTCCTTTATTGAACAATATTGCAGTAAAACGTAACATTTGTCAATATAAACAAGTATCGAATAATTATAGTTACATATTACTTACACATACAAAGTCTCCAAGACAGAAACATATTAGAAAGGATCCAGTAAGAAACATGTCCGCATCATTCAACTTCCTGCGCAATGAGCTTTAAAGCTGCCGAATGTCAGTTAGGTAGATGCTTCGGGGGCTTTTGCGCCCTCTTCCTGGTTCAGACCTTCACACATAGGAACAAATGGACAATCCC